>NC_030442.2:6957500-6960000 GCF_001660625.3 Ictalurus punctatus | reverse complement strand
AAAGTGCTTAAGAAAGGTTCTCTGTTCTCTATATACACGTGATCTCTACATTCACGCGTCTTGTCCTGTGGAGAAACGGTGAAAAATCCGATGCCGTCCTCTTCCTGCTCAACTACGATACCCGATCGCTCAGTGTCAGATATTAGATTGATCAGATTCAGAGCCCTGAAGTAAACAGCAGCGATGCTCAGCATCTTCACAGCCACTGCTTTGCTTCTTCTCCGTTCATTTTACAGTGAAACACAAGATGATTATTTATTGCTCCTCTTCATATCTGTTGGTTTGTATCTCGTGGTATCTGATCTTCTTCGAACAGTGGATTGTGATACCATCACCGCGGCCCTGTGGAGGTTGTTGGTGATGTCACTGCCTGTTGGTTTTGGGTTTTACTTCACAGCTCTCACATTGTGTCAGCACACCAGCGGCTTCTTTCTTTTTCAGGACATTCCACGTTGTTGTATTGGCCACGCCCACTGTTTGTGCAATGCCTCCGATTGATTTTCTGCCTTTTCCTCAGCTGCAAAATGGTTGCTTGCTTTTCTCCCATAGACAGCTCTCTGAGCTTCATGTTGGTTTATCCTTTTTAACAGCAAATGCAGTCTTCCCAGGTGAAACTGAAGGCTAAAACCAAGGGGAGACGTTCAGAGCTGTTTATTGTTTAAACAATCAATCTAACAGGACACACCTGGGAATTAATTACACCTGTCAGTCACATGTTCCAGTATGTTTCCTAGCGTGGTCTGATACAAAATGTGCTGTTGTGTAACACATCCACTTATAAACACCAGGAAATAAAAGCTGAAATTCTAAACTCTCGTCTCATATCCGCCTTTAGATCTGAAACTGGGATGTCTTCAGTCGACAGCAAAATCAAATGAATCGGCCTTGCCGTTCCAATAGTTTCGGAGGGGACCGTTTTGAAGGCGTACGCCCATGTGGCCGCTTGCGCAAGACGCCGTCACGTGTTTACAAATGCACGGGTGCAGAAGTAAAACCAGGCCTTTACAAGCATAACTGCTGTTCGCCAATAACAAGAACGAACTTGTCCACCTAGGAAGAATATTTTCGTCAAGTTAACGTGCATGTGCAAGGACGCAAGAACAGAAAGCAAAAGTTTGCACCCCCTGCATAGGTTTTGTATAGGGAAAGGGAAGCACGGATTCTGTGATTAAAGGTGAAATGTGAGCGTTCCCTGCAGTAACATTCCAAAACTTCACGAAGAAATGTTTTGAAAGCGCTTTTGGCATGAATCTAATTTGTCTGCATACCCGATTAGTAAAGTTATAACAGATATGAACTCCCGAAGATGGGCCCAGCGTGTTAGAAACGGGTATGTTGCGAATAACATTGGGAGGAGATCCAAATGTAGCAATTCAGAGGATATGAGAAAGGGTGGAGGTGTAGATAAAGTCAAAGAACAGACCGACATGTTGGCAGAGAATTTTCCTATCAGGAAATTCCAACTTTTTATAACTGAGATGAGATTTTTTTTTTTTTTCCTTCTTCTATTATTAATATCTTAACATCCAACCATTTTTTATTTATTTTTTTTTACTTGTAATAATGAAAAATCTAAACACACCGAATATCTTGCTATGAATTTCATTTCTTTGTACTCTGTCCTAAGGGTATGCAAACTTTTTTTTGCTCTCAAATGCCGCGTCGCTGTTTCATTCTTCATGAGTACCTTCTTCGGTGTGGAGGAGCCGCTCGTTCCCGTCGCGCTGAACATTTTCAGCCTTGTTATTTATTTATTTTTCATCGCTTGGCGGCGCACATCTGGGGAGAAAACGTGTTCCCTCTGCATTCTCTCTAAAATCACATCTGCCAGAACCACCGTACCAACGAGTTGCACAGACCGACAGTGTCATGGGATCTGTTTGTCTACATGCTACCAGAAAAACCGGCTGAAACGAGTGCGAGGACCTGAAATGGGTTAAATGTGTCTCTGATTATTATTATTATTACTTTTAAAAGTCCGCATCAGATCAACAGACAGGTGTTAACAGTAATAAAGAGCGGAATAGGAGGGCGGTGCGTCGGTATTTAATATTTTCTTTCACTATGTAGACTGACTGTTTATTTATTTATTTATTTATTTATTTATTTATTAAATAAATAAATATCTTGAATATTTTGTCTTCTCATTTATGGGCCCAGAAAGTCGTCTTTACTTTTCATGTCGGTAGCAAAAGCTTTTATTCTGTAAAGATCTTTCACTATAACTGTAGACGGTTCATTATGCAGTATAGCACAACGTGGACTGCAAAGTTTACACGTCCGTCTGTTCATTTCGCACAACGGGAGCGTATACACTCGGCTGGTCGCTTTCTGAAAACCGCAGTTAAATATCACGTTACCGTGCGTTCAAACGTGCATTTATCGTTTATGCTGTTAGCACGGCGCCGTCCTGTTTATCTGCACAAGCTCGGGTTTTGTTACGGTGCTAGTTTTTTCCTCTCTGCCTGCGAGGGTCTTCTTGTTCGCACATCTGGTTTGT
>NC_030442.2:6907500-6952500 GCF_001660625.3 Ictalurus punctatus | reverse complement strand
GTGTGTGTGTGTGTGTGTACAGGTATTTCGGAGCTCGGGGACGACCCAAAAGCTACGGCTCTCACCGGGATACTCGAGCCGTTTCTATTTTTCCATCAAAACAGGATGTCGGCCGTGCAGAGAGGCCAGCGCCTCCACCTACAAATGAAAGCTGGCTTTGTTTAAGCACTTCATTGTTGCAGTGATGGTTTTTTACGAGCTGAGGGTTACAGGGGAGGAAAGCTACCTGATTTTTCCGTTAGTCACTAGTTCAGTGGTCTGAATAAACACGGCGCATTGTTGCTGTTTCCTCTCACTGTGTGCTGGACTTCCAGCGCCTCCTTCTCGCTCTCTCTCTCTCTCTCTCTCTCTCTCTCTCACTCTCTCCTGCACGTTAATAAACTCGGACAGATTTATCAGTGAAGTCTAGCAGCACTAAGGAGCTCATTCTGCGAGATCAGAATGTTTACGATGAGGTACGGCTGTGGTCACCTCTGCCTGAAAGTTAGTACATTTGTTGTGTCGAGTAAACTCAATATTGTCCAAAGCTGAATCTCAAATCTTCTACTTATCTATCTACTTATATAGACATAACTTTGAGTGTACATAACCGTCTCCGCCCTACTGTTCTTCTGTCTGCAGGAAGCATGGTGGTGGTAGCATGGTTGCTCTATGACTCCAGGGTTCGATCCCGCGCTTGACTTAATGTCTCGCACGTTCTCCCCGTGTCTGTTTGGGTTCCTCCGGGTTCTCTGCTTCATTCTCACCTCCAAAAAAAATTTCAGGAGGCGGATTGATGCCTTAAGCGTGTGAATGTGTGAGTGTTTGGAAGTTGCTGAGCAGCAGATCGGCGTCGCCAAGGGTGTAATCCCGAATCATACGCAGCGCTCCCGGATGGGCTCCCAAACCCTCACGAGACATCTGTATCCACCAGTTTCCTGACCAGGAGAAAGCACACACTGAAGATGAAGGAATGAGGAACGCTGTTACTGTTCCTGGCGTGAAAAGATGTGCAACGCAGTTTCACTCTTCTCAGTCTGAGTGGGACCCGTCACACCATTCTGTTCGACAGATATCGGATCGCAAAGACAAAATATGATGTCGGCTTCGAGTTCATGACTAAGGCTGCGTACAGGTAGTAAATAATCACTAACCTAATCACTAGCCGCGTTCACATGGACAACAATAATCCACTCTTAATCCGATTAAGACCGTACTCTAATTAAGAAACTAGCATGTAAACAGCAGTTTTTACTTACCTTAATCTAATTAAGGTCATAATCGAAGTAAGCAATAATCTAATTAAGACAGGTGGAGTACTCCTGTTTTAGTCGCATTATGGACGTGTAGTAGTGACACATAAACACCTTAATCACATTATGAACGTCGTGTGGGGGTTTTCACCGCATTTTGCGACAGGACACGATCACACGCGGCAGCGCAACTGTTTTACGGCGAACAAGAGAGTTCGGCTGTGTCCCAAATCGCATGCTTTCCTACTATAGGCCTGTAGTGGGGAAAAATACATGTATCTCGGCTACTATATAGACGGTAACTACGCGATTTGGGACACACCCACCGCTTCAAGCAGTCGTCTATTAGCACGTATAGCATGACAAATAATTAACCGCACTTAAAGCGTCCGTAAAAAATTAAATAAAAACGCCCAGAACTGTATACGGGACCATAACGAAGACCAACTGTATGTCGATACGTGAAATTCTGGAGGGACGTCGGACGGCGTGGCGCGGTGACGTAATGACGCGGGCTGTTAATCTAATCATGTTCTATAACGTGTAAAACGGGAACGTGACGGGAGTATTCTAAAAGCGACTCGTGTAAACACCTTAATCACAATATTATCTTACTCAGAGTAAGGTCGATAATTAGATTACTGCTGTCCATGTAAACGTAGTCAGTAATACTGCCAAAGTATTTTGGTGCTTAGGGCTCAGTGTTGCTCCGTTACTGAATAGTTCACTCTCTTGGTTAAGTCGTAACATTTATTGAAGTATTAAAGTGCTCCTAAACCTGATATATATCCGAGACTCCCAGCACTCGTAGCGTGTACGCCAGCGTTATGTCTGCCTCTCCCTGGCCACTGACGTACTGGATCCTTAAAGAAGAGACTCTCGAGTGTAAATGTCTTTCCCAGGCTGGCTGGAAGCCGAAGGAGGGGGTTTATTCTGTCAGAGTGACAACAGCCGGCAATTCTGACTCACCGCTTGGACTGAACGTTGTTCAACATCATAAACGCTTTCCCATAAGTCTTTGTACAGCGTGGCGAGTCACAGGACCAGCGGTTGTGTTCGACTGTAGCCAGTCTGTTCCGTCGTCTGCGTTTTAGTACTTGACTATGACTTTTAAGCTCCGCTCATAATAAATCTGCAATAAAACGCTGTAAGATTTGCTGTAGTCCCCTCAGGAGAGCGAGAAAGTTCGAGTAGCCGTTCATCATCATGTGCGAGTCAAGACACGGCCGAGACTCATTTCATCAGTGTGGGTGTCGCAGTGCCGTTCTCGTCCTCGCATTACTCACATCCTGTTTGAGCACTAATGACCTGAAACGACCGCGTATTAAACGTCTCGGTTCACACCTCTGCACGCCGGTAGCAGGACTGAACCGATAATCAGTCCGCTCCAAAATGATTGGCACCCTTGGTAAAGATTGGAAATGATTTTTATTCTAAAACATAGAAGATCCCTGGCTCACGAATGGTGCAGCAGAAAACATCAGGAGTTCAAGTATACAGCCATCCAGGAGTTCTAAAGAGCAGCAATTGGCCGTGCTGCCTGGATATGAGAGGTGGCGTTACTCTGTTCGCCGTGAATCAGCAACGCCTCCCTCACAAACGCTGCACTAATCTTTAAACTTGCCCAGTGTTTGGCCTCAACGTTCGGAATTTCCTCCACGTCTCTGAGTCGTTTTGAGCGTCATGTCATTGAAAAGCACCTTCTCAATAAGTTTTATTTACGGTAGTTTCACATAATACAGTCACACAAGTTCACAGATGAAGCTATTCCGGACGGTGTAGCCCGAAAGCATCTAAATATAAACACAAGCATCACACTGAACATGCTTGACAAATAAATACAGTTTTGAAGATAGGTTTTGTTCTGGTTCCGGTCGAATTGTCCGTGACTTCGGATCAGGTAGTGAATGCGGTTCTGTTTAGTTCAGCGCAGCATCGATACTACCGATCACGATGGTTCAATATGCACAGGCTGATGAGTTCTTGTCTGATGCTTACTGTTTGTCTTCAGAATCTAAACAAAAAAACCGCTTAATGGTATCCCAGAGATCAGCGTTCAATACAGACGGTCAAAGCAGACATGAAATAATCAGGTTTAATACACTGTCTTTTAACACGGTGTGATTCTGGGGATTTTACCGAGATCGTCCCACTCCGAACATTTGAGTCCGCTGTCCGAGACGGTCACGATGTCTCGATCAGGAAACACACGAGCGGTCCGAGTTCATCAGGCTAAGGGTGAGTAAGCAAAAGGTTAGACACTGTTCAGGGAGCACCAGCGGTAGTGGACTGACCCGAAGCGTTTAGCGCATGCTGCTGCACGATGTCTCTTCACCGATGCTCGATGTTCTTATCATTGTCTGACATGGTCATGGTCACGGCGAATTCAAAATCTCCCCCTGTGTGAAGCCCTGATCTGATTGGCTAAGCGTAATGGGGTCATTTTGGCTGAAATCTGAACTATTCATGGGATGTGATAGGAGTTCCTCGGATGTCTTATTCAGTCAGGTCCATAAGTGTTTGGACACGGCACAATTTTCATAATTTTGTCTCTGCAATAATAATAATAATAATAATAATTCTTTTACATTTATATAGCACTTTTCTAGGCACTAGCGCTTTACATTGAAAGGGGGGCGGGGCGGGGGAGGGGGGGGTCTCCTCAGCTACCACCTGTGTGTAGCATCCACCCGGACAAAAATATAGCATTAAACATTTGGGAATTACAGCCATTTTATTTATTTATTTCATTTCATTTCACAAACTCAAAAGTAATTGGACAATTGAGCGATAAGCAGTTTCCTGGCCAGGCTTATAGACCTGTTTGTATATACGTTAGCCGGCAGACATATGGGCAGGTGTTTGCTAAAGTTAAAGAATAACTGCTGACTGAGAACGTTGTGGTATCTTCTATTCTAGTATCCTTTCCTATATCGCAGCAGGTTAGCCTACGCCAAAAACGTCAGTCATCCAGCTCACCACGCAGCTTCGCCGACGTGACCCGTAGTCCAATATTTACTTTAACTTTAGCCAGGATGCTAAAAGTGGCTTTTCGAGCCAGGTGAGAAAATAAACAGCCGGTCGAAACAAAAGCGAGACGGAGTCGTCCGATAAGTGAATAAATACTAGTGAACGAAGATCAGCATGCGGTCAGGATGCAGAAAAAACCCGACACGTAGAAACGTCAGATATGTCCGTGTCCGTTTGCTCGTTGTTAATAATACAGAGCGGATGAGAGAGGAGGTGAAATGAGGACAGGACGGAGAGGCCACAAATGCAAAAACCAAATCACGACCAAGCACCAGGTGAGACAGTCAAGACAAATAAAGTGAAAACTAAGAGGGACTTTGTAGGTAGAGAGCTGATATACTACACACACACACACACACACGCACACACTCGCACAATCCTTATTGTTTATCACATGTTCTTGCTGAGGGTTAAACTCCAGCGTTGGCCTTGGTTATAAATCTGATTTTTTTTTTTTTTAGAGCAACAGTTTCTGTCTGTTTATGGAACTCGGTGTGGTGAACAGGATTATGGGTAAGCACGACGCTTAGCTGACCTTGTGCTGCAGCTGAATGAGAAGCATCTGCCTACCGAGACAGCCTTGAGTGTTTTGAAGTCTCCTCGATGACAGTATTTAATAACAGTACGTGTGAAGATTGAGTATATTCGTAGTTCTGTGTCGATTCGCTTTCAGGGAAAAGTGAGCTGAAGGTAATCTCGCCTGGAGAAGGCACGTTGGTGTTTTGTGCTAGCTGTGTGTGGCACATGAGTGTAAATACAGGAGTGTTTACCGCTGCGTGTCAGGAGAACGGCACAACGTCTTCCACCTAACACGATACACACATACACGCTTCATTAAAACACCACGATTAACTGCTCCGTTATTGCTAAAGATGCATCCCAGGCCTTCGGCTTGTTTAAATGAACATCTACTGGCATTCATCAACTCTGACGTAAAATCTAGATAAAATACTTACTGACTCGTTCGGATCGCAGCAGTGCCAGAGAGCCAGTGAGAGGACTCTTGAGCAAGGTCCTTAGCACTCGACTGCTCGGATCAGATGAAAGGGCGTCGGGAAAAAAACCAAAACTGTAAATGTGAGTGGAAATGTAGAGCTAAATTGGGTGTATAAGCAGTGCGGTTTCTCTCACGTCTGCTCGACATTACTGTAAACACCTGTCCCTCCAGGATTTCACGATTTTTGCAGAAATGAACGCCAAATCAAGCAAACTCTGTAGATCTATCCATCCATCCATCCATCCATCCATCTTCTATACCGCTTATCCTTCCTTCAGGGTCACGGGGAACCTGGAGTCTATTCCAGAGAGCATGGGGCACAAGGCGGGGTACACCCCGGACAGGGGGCCAATCCATCGCAGGGCACAATCACATACACACTCACACACCCATTCATACACTACGGACACTTCAGACACGCCAGTCAGCCTACCATGCATGTCTTTGGATTGGAGGAGGAAACCGGAGTACCCGGAGGAAACCCCCGCAGCACGGGGAGAACATGCACACTCCGCGCACACACACAGAGCAACGGCGGGAATCGAACCCCGACCGTGGAGGTGTGAGCAGATTTAAACTCCGCAGATTTGGGCCAAGACGCGTCGTTATGACGTCATTCATTCAAAGCCTTTTTCAATTCACGTGCGTCAAACATTTACCAACGAACATCACTGCGAAAGACTTTCCGTGCAGCCGCAATTTCACCGATTCAGAATAACGAAAAAAAGGCCACAAGAAACTCTGCAGATCGTTGAAAACGCCACAGCAAAATCAAGCATTTGTGTACATCCTGTACGGACTGAAACGCAGCCACTCGAACAGCCTCGGCCCTTCCCACAGAGACGACGCTCTAGTCGAACGATTTGTCGTAGTCGCCGAGGACACGAACAACCACAGAGCGTTAGATCACTGCGCATGCACACGATGGCTGGATCAACTTTGCAGATGAACACACTATGCAGCAGCCTGAGATCGGAGCATCCATACGTAACCGTCCAAACTAATCCACAGCGAGCGTGTGGAAAGTGCTTTCAGCTACCCGTAGCCCGTACAGACGTTATTTCACAAACGTTCCTGACATGGAAGTAAACCTCAGCCTTTACTCTAGCCCAACTCTCGTCTCGGTAGCGTCCAGCAGCAATCAAATTCATGTGATGAAGCAAGAGAGACGGTAATACTTTCTCGAGACGTATCCATGTCCGTGTTTATTTATCCCTGTTCAAAAGACTGTAGCTTAAATAATCACTTTTAATAGCGCTCGGTGTCGGTTACTAAAGCAGATTCATGTCTACAGAGCGACCGGTACGAATGTATAGTTTTCTAAATATATCACTTCAAACAAATTCATTCAGAAATAATAAAAAGTGCAGTGTTTGTGCTGCTCACGACACATCGTGCATTGATCTTTAGCGATGGGGGGGAACGGGCCGGGTTTTGGATAAAATGCAGCTTCGTAGTTTGACTTCCTGTCGGTGCGTGCGGAGGAGATTTCAGCCCCACCCCGAAGCACACAGATTTTATAGTCCGTCCAACTATTTGTGTAGTTAGCCAGGATTCTGTGTTCATTTTCCGGAGATAGTTTGCGACGAATGACGGCACGTTCGCCCGCCCACGCGGCACGCACGCTCCAGGCCGAAACGAAAGACGGGAGTTGAACAGTCCGCTGATTAAAAAGCTGTGTGTGAGGACTGCGGTGATTAATAGATGCGCCCGGTGGTCGCGGTTACGGAAAGCTGGCAGTGTTACAGCCAGCCGTGCCATGTTTACTTGAGTGTATTAATGAAGCGTAATCACCCTTTCTACATTCTTGGCTTTCGGTGCAGTCAGATGATAAATGACGCAACATGTCACGATGTTAAGCACACGGTATTGTTATTCGGGACGCTTCAGTCGGGTATCGTGACGGTCGGGTAGCGTCCGGGACGAGGCTTATTAGTTAGGCGGCCTGTTTGGGCGGCGTGTGCGCTCCCGAGATAAAGCGCCGTTTGGAAGGCGGTAAGATTGAGCACTGACGTTCACGCTGGCAGGTGTGAAGTCACCCGTGCCACGTGTTTGTCTCCGTATCGTTCAGCACGCTGTGTACAGTTTTATTTCGGGTTCTGGTGAGGAACCCCAGCAGCTATTTGCAGCTTCTGAAGCTGTCTGAACACAAATGAGATCGTGTGCTTATCAGCGTAACGCATCGGTTGCCCGATTTACGTCAGTGATGTGCTCGACTTCAGACTAACTCTGTTGGCATTTTAGCAGCCCAAGCCACATGTACTATCTAAATTCGCCCGCCAGAGACACCAGCAAGTTCTCGACTTTCTCCCGAAGCTTTATTTCTCTCCTATACGCATTTTAAGAGAGCTGATGTTTGACAGGATCTGATGAAAGCACGATGATTCATTTTTTCCTGCAGTAGAACCTAATATGATGGTCGTTCTGTGAGCCGGGATGACAATCGCCACGATTCGCACGCTTGATCTTGCCTAGTGCACGGTGAGTGGTGGCGGCGTAGAGAGACGGGGACTCGACCCGTCTGTTTATCGCTATCTCGCCAACGAGCGGCTCTTCATATAGAGCATGGAACGATCCACATCCTTTGACGCCAGCAGTCGTATTATATACGGATCGTTTGTCTCTCAGCGTCGGTGGAGAGCCGGTGTTGGGTGTTCAGTTCTCGCTCTCGGCTTCTGCACCCTGGTGGCAGTGGAACATGATCCGTCCTCTGGCCTGGGGGCATTAAAGGGTTATTAAGCCGCCCACACTGGAGAGACTTTGCTCTGTGTGTGTGTGTGTGTGTGTGTGTGTGTGACCGAGCAACATGGTGAAAAGCTGCACCTGTTGCACCCTGACATACACACACCAGAGGTTTTCCTGGTCAACACAGTGGTGTGTGTGTGTGTGTGTGTGTCATTTTCAACTCATTTCACTACATACATGTCGGGTTTTTCCACCATTCCTGATCTTTCTCACATAAACAGGATGCTGCTTGCTGTTGTCACTCTCTCATTAGCAAATAGTGCTACACTGACCTGCTTTCTCATCTTCTCATCACTCTACAGCTCTGGTATGAAGTATTGAATATTGCAGATTGAAGCTGCGTATAGTGAGATATAGTGAGACACAGCGAGCGCTGTAGGAATCGTCCGGGCTGAAGAGACCCGTTTGGCGTGTGATGTTTCGCTCCTTTCGTTTTGCACTGGAGCTACGAGAACGACGTCGCTAACGGCGAGCGCACGTTCCGCCTCACCCGAAATCTTTAACACAACTCTACGGACAGCGTTTTGGGTGAAGTAGACTTCATTGACCTACATTCAGACTTGCAGATCCAGGGTAATCCTAGTGAAGCAAACATCACACCAGACACGTCTTAACTGGTCGATGGTTTGTTTTTGTTGTTGTTTTTGTTGTTGTTTTCTCGCACCAAGCTGATCGAAACCGGACAGCTGAAGATTGGAATAAGACCAGGCGATTATCTCATTCATACAGCTGAGGAATTGAGGGTTAAAGACAGTGGCAGCTTGGCAGTGCTGCGGTTTGAACTCGCAAAATCCAACCAGACGTCCAGCGTCTTATCCGCTGAGCCACCAGCTCCTTGTTCTTGGCTGATGGGAGCTGAACTCGATGCGGTCTCCTGTAGTCTTCTGTAGCCCTTCCACCTCAAGGTTGGATGTGTTGTGCGTTCTGAGATGCTTTTCTGCTCGTTGTAAAGAGTGGTCCGTTTGCGTTACCGTAGCCTTCCTTTCAGCTCAAACCAGTCTGGTCATTCTCCTCGGATCTCTCTCATCAGCAAGGTGTTTCTCCCTGCGAATCTGCTGCTTTCTCGATGTGTTTTTTTTTTCTTTTTTGCACCATTCTGTGTAACCTCTACAGAGTGTCGTGTGTGTGTGTGTGTGTGTGTGTGTGTGTGAAAATCCCGAAAATGTCTGAAATACTCCACGCAGCCCGTCTGGCTCCAACAACACCGAGATGACGTTTCCTCCCGTTCTACTGTTTAATGAGCTGAAGCGCCCGATACGCATTGTGCTGCCGCCGCACGATTGGCGCGTTGGAGAAGTTCCTGAATGAGCAAGTGTCTCTATTAAAGTGGCCAGCGTGTCTGTGTACTTTTCTCTCACCACACAGAAGATGTTTTTGTTCTCCACTTTGATGTTGTTGTGTTTTTTTTTGTTGTTGTTTTTTTTCTTCCCACAAGTGGACGGTCTGGTTTCATGGATATTATAAATTCCTGAACTGACCTCTAAGTGTATAAACTGGCAGTGTAGCATTCCTCCTAGTGTAGCTTGTATGATCCCTCCAGCCTTCCTCACTCACCTGCCCTGAACGCCTTCACCTCCCTGCAGCAGTGCCGTGACCCTGAAGAGGGAAGGACACACCGTGTGGTCTAGAGGAGCTCATGAGTAGCTCACGTTACCCTTCCACATACAAGTATTCAAAAACTGAGCAAGTTTTATTATTTATTTTTTTATCATGATCTAAATAATACATTTCTCCTACTGCTAATAATAACACACCGTTCAGCCATAAGATTAAAAGCACCCGACTAATGTCGCGTAGATCACTCTTGTGCTGCCAAAACAGCTCTGACCCGTCGACGCATGGACTCCAGAAGACCTCTGAAGGTGTGCTGTGGTGTCTGGCACCAAGACGTTAGCAGCAGATCCTTTAAGTCCTGTAAGTTGCGAGGTGGGACCTCTATGGATCGGACTTGTCTGTCCAGTACATCCCACAGACGCTCGGTCGGATTGAGATCTGGGGAATCTGGAGACCGAGTCGACATTTTGAACTCTTTGTCATGTTCCTCAAACCGTTCCTGAACCATTTTTGCAGCGTGGCAGGGCGCATCATCCTGCTGAAAGACATTAGGGAACGCCGTTGGCATGAAGGGGTGTACGTGGTCTGCAACAGTGTTCTAGCTGTATGTTTAATTTGTACTGGGCTCTTCTCAAATCCAAGGTCCTTTTGGGAAAACAAGAGAAACGCAAAGACAAAACGGAGCTGAAGCAATCCGACAGACAGACCAGACTGGTTAACAAACACCCTGATCAAATTTCAGCGGCACAGCTGATCACAGTCGCACTGATGCGCGACGCTGGCACGGCCCACGCAGTCTGCACAGCCCCCGGGCACCAGCGCTCCTCACGCCGCACCGCGCATTCACGTAGACGCACAATCGCGCCGTGCCGAGCCGAAGACTCGCACAAGACTACAGGTACGTCTGGAACAGATGGCTGACCACTCCATATTACTGCACCGCACAGAGGGTTAAAGAAGCAGAGCAAACATCCAGACACGGCGGAAGTGATCACGCAGACACACATCACACACGTCACACACGGACTCGAGCCCGGAGGAAATTCTGGAGCCCCGCCACAAGCGACAAAAAGCCGACAGCAACCAAAAACAATCAGACAAAAATAACTAACATGGAATGTACAAATGGGAAAGGACGAGAGAAAAGGCTCTGGTGAGAAGCAGTGGCAAGAACCTGTTTATCTGAACAGTCAGAGTTGTAATCGGAATGATCTGACCCCATTGTAAATCAGGGTTATTGTCAAAATTTACAGCCCTTCAGCCGTTTGCAGTGAACAGATCAAACAAAAGCAACTGCAATAGTTCAACACGCAGCGCTTCAAGTGGCGTCCCAAAATGCAACATGATTTCCCCAGTCTCGAAATTGCCGACTGAGTCGTTTTAATTTGAACAAAAGCAATTCATCGAAGACTGTCTCCAGAGCTTCATGGTGCTTTTTGTGCAGAAATGCACCTGCTTTCTCAATTAAGCTTATAAATGTTGTCCATTTAGAAATGATCTCTTCACACTCAACCCCATTATCTCCATTTTAGTCCGAGGTTCCTTCGTGCACGATCGTGATCGCCGACGCTATTTCTCCGTATTGTTAATGAACGCTATACGCGCCCGGGTGACGGCCAGTTTGGTTATTTAACTGAGCATGTTTCAGGTTGTTAAACTGTTACACCCAAATTTACTGACACTCCAACTAGACCATGACAAAGAGGAACCTGTCTGAAATTAAAGAAAAAAAGGAAGGAAATTGAAGCTTGAGTGATTGTGTAGATTACAAACATTGTATTACTTAGAATTTGTGTGTTTTTTAAATGTCTCTGTGCCTGGGAAATAAATACATATATATTTCTTCTGTTTGACCCATACCTTCCCAGGAACACAGAGAGAGAGAGAGAGAGCGAGAGTGGGACACTGAGAGGAAAGAGAGAGAGTGTGAGAGAGACAGTATGAGAGAGAGAGTGTGAGAGAGAGAGGGACACTGAGAGGAAAGAGAGAGTGTGTGAGAGAGAGAGAGAGAGAGAGAGAGAGAGAGAGAGCGGGACACTGAGAGGAGAGAGAGTGTGTGAGAGAGAGAGAGAGAGCGGGACACTGAGAGGAGAGAGAGTGTGTGTGAGAGAGAGAGAGAGAGAGAGAGAGCGGGACACTGAGAGGAGAGAGAGTGTGTGTGAGAGAGAGAGAGAGCGGGACACTGAGAGGAGAGAGAGTGTGTGAGAGAGAGAGAGAGAGCGGGACACTGAGAGGAGAGAGAGTGTGTGTGAGAGAGAGAGAGAGCGGGACACTGAGAGGAGAGAGAGTGTGTGAGAGAGAGAGAGAGAGCGGGACACTGAGAGGAGAGAGAGTGTGTGAGAGAGAGAGAGAGAGCGGGACACTGAGAGGAGAGACAGACAGTGTGTTCGAGGTAGAGAGGGGTTAAAGGGGGCGGTGCGGTGATCCACACGCATGTTGGTGAAACTGAGGTTCAGCAGATGTGTGAAGCGCTGTGTGATCTGACCGAGTGCATCATGTCCAGGTGTGTGTGTGCGTGCGAGTGTGTGTGCGTGCGAGTGTGTGTGCGTGAGAGTGACGGACGTCGGTAGTCAGTGTTATCACCCGGGTGCACATGGTCAGATCTTTCCCACAGATACAGTGCTGCTTGCGGACGCTGCTGCCTGAAGGTTGAAGCGAGGTGCGACGTCGTGAGAAAGTATTCAACACGACGTGAAGAGAAGTTCCTGTAACCGCACAGAGTCGATGATGTTCCTCTGACGCAATGTCCCGAAGTGCTTTATTCCTCTTAAACCTCAGAGGTTTGCAAACTTTAACAGCGCTCCATGCTTCTGCGTCTGTTTATAGTTGAATGTTGTGGAACATTTAAGCGAAACGAGTTCTTTCTTATTTGCATTTCTAATGCCTTTTTTCCGTCTTCTGAAGCGAATAAGACAAACCGCTTCACCTCCGCTCCAAACTTCTACACCTGAAAACGGAAAATGCTAAATAAATATCAAAGAGTAGCCGCGTTCACATGGACAACGATAATCCACTCTTAATCCGATTAAGACCGTACTCTGATTAAGAAACCACCATGTAAACAGCAGTTTTTACTTACCTTAATCTAATTAAGGTCATAATCGAAGTAAGCAATAATCTAATTAAGACAGGTGGAGTACTCCTGTTTTAGTCCCATTATGGACGTGTAGTAGTGACACGTAAACACCTTAATCACATGAACGTCGTGTGGGGGTTTTCACCGCATTTTGCGACAGGACACGATCACACGCGGCAGCGCAACTGTTTTACGGCGAACAAGAGAGTTCGGCTGCGTCCCAAATCGCATGCTTTCCTACTATAGGCCTGTAGTGGGGAAAAATACATGCATCTCGGCTACTATATAGACGGTAACTACGCGATTTGGGACACGCCCACCGCTTCAAGCAGTCGTCTATTAGCACGTATAGCATGACAAATAATTAACCGCACTTAAAGCGTCCGTAAAAAAATTAAATAAAAACGCCCAGAACTGTATACGGGACCATAACGAAGACCAACTGTATGTCGATACGTGAAATTCTGGAGGGACGTCGGACGGCGTGGCGCGGTGACGTAATGACGCGGGCTGTTAATCTAATTATGTTCTATAACGTGTAAAACGGGAACGTGACGGGAGTATTCTAAAAGCGACTCGTGTAAACACCTTAATCACAATATTATCTTACTCAGAGTAAGGTCCATAATTAGATTACTGCTGCCCATGTAAACGTAGTCACTGAGTGCATCAGGAACAAGGTTTTTTTATTCAGTTTTATGTGAAGCAGTCTTTATACCACCCACTGTGTAAGTTTACGACAGAAGCGATATCGGTCCGTACGGGATTTCACGAGGTGTTTGTTTTTGTTTGTTTGTTTGTTTGTGCTCGATCTTGCTGCGGCTTTTTCCCGCCCGAAATTTTGTGATGCGATTTATTCGATTCAGTTTTATTTGTCTAGTGCTTTGAACATTGTCTCAAAGCTTTACAGAAATCTATAACCACAGGAAACCGATCTTAAATGTGTGAATTGATGCCCATCGCCCCGGGTTTTCTCTTCTTTACAGCTGGGTTGGTTTTTTGGCTTCGCGTCGTCATCGTGCTGCGGCTCAGGAGCGAACGCCCTCCAGCCGTCTGTACGGAGGTCGTCCAGTTACAGTTCTGTCCGTGTGGCCGTGATGTGGTGAACGGAGGAGGGTTCTCTAGCTACGACCGGTTCAGTCAGTCCACTGGAGGATCTCTGCAGATCTCCTGTAATCTCCCGCTGGATATTTAGGGCGTGTCAGTGTACTATAATAAGGATTAAAAGGTTTAAACCTCCGACACAAAAACGGAATATTCACTTTTATTCACTATTCTGTGATTTTTTTTTTTCCGTTTCTGTTCTGATGTTCCCATTCTCTATCCAGCGTGAGAAAGCAAGACGTTGGGCCGGGGTCTAGCGGCGAGTGGTCATCAGCATCGATATTTAAAAGTGTTCAGACGAAGCGAGATGCGTCCGACGACGTGTACGTTCGCTCACGCATTGCCAGCTATGAAACTATCAAAACTGGTATTTTTTTTCTCCATGAACCTTGAAAGTATTAATACGTCCTGATCCTTTTTTTTTTTTTAAAAAAATGTAACAATAATGAAAACACAGGCCGAATGCGACGCTCATCCTGAAACGAGCAGCTTGTAAATGCTGTTTAAAATGTTATAAGACCTGTGATCCGTGAGAATATGTATCGGTAGATATTATCTCGTCATATCGCTCAGCTCTACTGTAGTTGCTTTCTGCTAAGAAACCCAGAGGAAGTGCGAATTATTAAGCAGTTAGGCCAGATCATTGCTTCACCTTATTCTTTAAAGTTGCAAGCCAGCTGTTCCCTGAACAAGTCCGATCGCACCAGCACCACTCTGAACCAGCTGATCTTTGCTCCAGTTCAGCGAGTAAAGTAGTAACGCAAAGTCTCCGATGTGAATGATGTTAATACGGTATTTAATACGGCGAGCAGGGACCTCAGGTGAAGATTTATTTATAAGTATTGTTCGAACAGTTGACGTGTTCAGCATGTGATACATTCCTTTATTTCCCACGAGGCGCTGATTGTCCCGACGTGCTCTCAGGTTCTGTTTTAAACACTCAATGTATGCTTTATTTTGGCCTTCTGGTTCAGGCGTTCGCCGATTACGTCATGGAAACAGGGCTCAAGCACCTCTGTTTTCCAGCTTGAAATGTGAAACCAGCTCCACAGGGCCTCTGGCCATGTTTTATTTTAGATGACGATGATGATCTAGACACCGCTGTGTACTATAGAGAGATGTGGAGGAATGTTGAGGCTTCGAACGTCGAGCGTGAGATCAGTGAGGGCAGAAGGTGGGCTCAAGTGTGGGTGGTGTTGGTGCTAAGTGAGTCCGTTGTTCTCCACTGAACAGCATGGGCTAGGCAACAGATGTGAATGTGTTCTGGTTAAGCGCGTGTATGTGTGTGTGTGTGTGTGTGTGTGTGTCACTTTGCCATTGCATAACTCTAGTCGTGAACGTAAGGAGTTATGTTCTCCCCGACCCCCAGCCACTTCAGCTTTGGCGTTGTTGGGGTTTATCTCCAGACGTTAGCGTGAAACCTGAGACCAGGGTTTCCTAACTCCAGCCTCGGGGGAGGTGGAGTCCAGGGCAGCGTGGGGATTTTCCTGCTCAAACGCTCCAGTTAATTACCAGGTTCAGTAGGTGTGTTACAGCAGGGAAACCACCAAACTTGGCTGGACTCCAGCACTCCAGGACACGAGTCTTGTTTCTATCACTTTCTGCCTAGTCTGGCTTTTTCAGGATTCTCGCAATGATGTTATTTATGAAATCAGGATCGGGCAACACAACTCCATCTTAGAATGGACAATGCACTGATAAACTGAGGAATTATGATGATGATACTGTGATAAATGACATCACAACACGCCGTTCTGCGAGTCTTTACCCGAACCTAACATCTGTCTGCATGGGCTTACAGATCAGCGTTTATTGCTTTTGTAGACAAAAATTGTATAGATACAGTAGTATACACGAGTAGTCGTCATGGCATTAAAAATATCTAGCTAGTGATATTGTGTTCATCTAATGCAGAGGTTCTCAACCTTTTGTAACCCCAAGCCTCCCCTATCACGTGGCCACCCCCCACCCCCCAGTATTGGAGGAGACCAGGTATAATGATGATCTATTCTATATTTTATATATAAAACCTCATCTATAATCTGTTTTTGACAAATAGGTGGATCGATTTTTTTTGCTTTTGTGTTTTTGTACTTTTTCAAATCACTTTTCATAACTTTTATAAAGCTATATGACGGACAGGTACGGAACATGAATGGTTTAAAAGGTCTGTGAACACTTACGACTACTTTGAGCAAGAGAACTCGGCTGTAATAACACGGACTATTTTACACGTAAAGCATGTTGCATTACGTTAGTCTCGCATTTTAAAAACGTTCGCATACGAATGATGTCAATTGGGACGAAGGGCGCGTCTCGTCATCCACGACATCGTTAGATCTCCGGCTGTCAGACTCCGACTGAACAGCGCAGACGCAGAGAGAGGTGAGAGTGCGGCGGGAAAGCGAGACCTCACGCTTGCAGGACAGTACTGGTGACGTTTAGAAAGTTGCTAAGGTTTGTCCAAATTGTTGCTAGGCATTTTTTTTTTGTGTGTGTGTGTGTGTGTTTTTTGTTTGTTTGTTTGTTTGTTTTTTTCACAAAAAAGTCACTAAAAGGGTTTGAAAAGTCACTAGGTTGGCAACATTGGTCTGCACTGACAGCTAGATAAAAGGCAGGCTAAACTCCGCCTCTCAGCAAAAAGAAAATACAGAGGGAGAGGGAACGCAGAGTTTTTCCTTTATGCACATTCTGTTTGAAAAGCAATAAATTACACAGAGTACACAAATGATGCCCTGTCTGTTTGTTTTTCTTTCTTGAAAACAATTTGTGCCCCCTTTCAGATCTCTCCCTGGTTGAGAACCACCGATATAATGTGATCTAACCGATCCATTGCCCGAAATTCTGACTCATTGTTTGCTCTCCTTCTGTCTCCCTCGCTGTAATGCTCATGCGGTGAGGTCAGTGCTCTGGCCAGCTGTAGCTGTGTGTAGTCCAGCACCTCTGATTACTGCTTGGTACATGTGGAGTGTCCCTTAAGCCCAAATATTTACTCGCATATTTATCAGGCAATTAGCCTTATAGCCTCTGTTTTTCCTACTCTATTTTTCCATCTCTGCAGGTCACTAGTCGTTTAATGTAGCTGGCGTGTGATCTGTGTTTATTGGGAGTGTGTGCTGTGCAGGCTGCTTGTGTTTTGGTGAAGGGTTTTGCTTCTTGAAACCCTGTGTGTGATTGTGAGAAATGTTTAGTGTCCAGTTTTTATCATTCAGTAATTCCATAATCTCTTTCCAGCACATTGACGTCACGAGAACCTTCCCTTTACAGTGCTATTCGATAATAACCCAAGCATTCAGGCCACACCTTCACCGGGTCTGACGGGTACGGAGGCCACACCTTCACTGAGTCCGACTGGCACGGAGGCCACACCTTCACCGGGTCTGACAGGCACGGAGGCCACACCTTCACTGAGTCCGACTGGCACGGAGGCCACACCTTCACTGAGTCCGACTGGCACGGAGGCCACACCTTCACCGGGTCTGACGGGTACGGAGGCCACACCTTCACCGGGTCTGACTGGCACGGAGGCCACACCTTCACCGGGTCTGACGGGCACGGAGGCCACACCTTCACCGAGTCTGACTGGCACGGAGGCCACACCTTCACCGGGTCTGACTGGCACGGAGGCCACACCTTCACCGGGTCTGACGGGCACGGAGGCCACACCTTCACCGGGTCTGACTGGTACGGAGGCCACACCTTCACCGAGTCTGACTGGCACGGAGGCCACACCTTCACCGGGTCTGACGGGCACGGAGGCCACACCTTCACCGAGTCTGACTGGCACGGAGGCCACACCTTCACCGGGTCTGACGGGCACGGAGGCCACACCTTCACCGGGTCTGACTGGTACGGAGGCCACACCTTCACCGGGTCTGACGGGCACGGAGGCCACGATTTCACTGGGGCTGACAGGCACAGAGGCCACACCTTCACTGAGACTGGTGGGTACGGAGGCCGCGCCTTCACCGGGTCTGATGGGCACGGAGGCCACGATTTCACTGGGGTGACGGGCACGGAAGCCGCGCCCTCACCGGGTCTGACGGGCATGGAGGCCACGATTTCACTGTGTCCGACGGGCACGGAGGCCACACCTTCAGCGGGTCCGACGGGCACGGAGGCCACACCTTCACCAGGTCCGACGGGCACGGAGGCCGCGCCTTCACCGGGTCCGACGGGCACGGAAGCCGCGACCTCACCGGGTCTGACGGCCACGTGGGCCACACCTTCACAACAAATCCACATCTCCCCTACTGGGATGAGAAGCATACTTTTACACTTCCTTCTCTGAAAATGACAGCTACTGAGGCCACGCCTCCTTCACTGGGACTTACAGGCAGCAAGGTCCTGAGTTAAGATCACCAGTCTTAGAACACATAATGCTACTAATAATTGAGTTGTGTGACATCAGACTTTTTCAAGGGGCTGGATGGAGGCTCATCCGACGATGGAGCATTTGAGTATGAGTCGGAGGCACAATCTTGTGTTTATGACTCCTGGCTTAACTGCTCCGTTTTCCTCTTTATCCATTTCTCCTTACTGAGTTCGTAGCTAATAATTTTGCAGCAGTTGTTTGCCAGTGCATTGTCACCGAGATTTCCCACATGCTTGCTCACCAGCTCTCGAATTGCTTGAGGGGTGGAAAATATGTCGAGGCGTTAGGCCCGATATTCCCCCGCTCTCCTGTGAGATTATATTATTAGAGTGAGGTAAACACACTGATGGGTTTGGATCTGCACACAGGACCAGCTCTGCTGTTCTGCCACCAAACTTTAAAGTGCAGTTCGGCAAAAAAAAAAAAAAATACACAGTTTTCCTAAAGCCTTAGTGTGGTCAAGCAGTCGAAGATGTTTCGTGTTTATCTTCTTTCTGTTTGGACACGGTGGATATTTTCACTCTTAAGAATTTCTCAGTCATGTATCATTAGATCTGTGACGAGCTCAAGATCTATTCCTGCAGGTTCCATCTCCAACCGACATCTAACACACCTGTTTTAGTTCATCAAGACCTTCTTAAAGCAGTGATGAGATGGTCAGGTGGGCGCGGTTATGGTTGGAGCTGAAGTCTTCAGGAAGGTACAGCTCGAGGAGCAGGGTTGGTGGCGATCTCTGTTTTATCCTGTTCCCGGACAGATTCTGAGGCTGATTCATTCTCACCCTGGCTGCTCTTAGACTGACGTTAACGGTCGGGCGTGGTCCGTAATCTTAACCCGGTTCAATCTGCTCAGAATGATCTAAACATGTTCAGTCTTTACAGCACCTGTGGTCTGTGGGGAACGCTGACTATTTTGACATCATGCGTGTAAGACCAGTATCGAATGAGCCGAACTGTTCGTTTTCGTCCGACGACGTGAAGTCGCATTGGTTCACTAAAATACTGCGAGATCGCAGTGTGAGCTGTGATACTGTGAGTTCAGGATTCATGGGCACAACATCAAAGTGTGTGGTGTTTTATTCTGGGTAGGTCTAATAATATGGGGGGGGGGGGGATTGATGATGCTACAAGCATCAAGCTTTGACGTCACTTCTGAGATTAATGTGTTTAACCTGATTACTTAACGTGAGACATAAGTGTCGTCTAATCTGCACCACATGTCCAATAAGCATTGTGCCAGAAATAGAAATGTAGCAATCTAATGCTAATACATTCAACAGTATCGGAGGAATATGGGACACGGGGTGGCGTCAGAAACATGGGGATGTTTGTATAACATCTATTACCAGAGTGAATCGAAGGAAATAGCATATTCGTGTTTACGACTTCCCTAATAAATGTTGGCATGATGAGTGAGTGGGAGGGATGGTGGCTTAGTGGTTAGCATGTTTGCCTTGCGCCTCCAGGGGTGGGGGTTCTACTCCCGTCTCCACCCTGTGTACACGGAGCCTGCATGCTCTCCCTCTTCCTGACGGTGAAGAACGTGGCAGTCCGGTTCTTGATGGAGCAGCTGCAGCTCCATCAAGTTTGCAATTTTGCCCTAATGCACCACAAGAAATTGGTGAAGTTGGTTATCGTCTTTTTCGATGTGTTCATTTAAACTGCTGTCGAGTAGCTTTCAGAGTAAATCGCCACATTTAAAAAAAATAAAAAGTGTACATGAATGACTACGTTTACATGGACTGCAGTAATCTAATTATTGACCTTATTCTGAATAAGACAATATTGTGATTAAGGTGTTTACATGAGTCGCGTTTAGAATACTCCTTTCATGTTCCTGTTTTACATGTTATAGAACGTAGATCGATTAACAGCACACGTCATTACGTCACCGCGCCACGCCGTCCGACGTCCCTCCAGAATTTCACGTATCTACGTACAGTTGGTCTTCGTTATGGAACCGTATACAGTTCTGGGTGTTGCGTGTTTAATTTTACGAAAGCTTCAAGTGCAGTTAATTATTTGTCACGCTGTACGTGCTAATAGACGACCGCTTGAAGTCGTGGGCTGCGTCCCAAACCGCGTACTTACCGTCTATATAGTAGCCGAAATACATTTATTTTGCCTAATATATAGTAGGTAAGTACGCGGTTTGGGACACAGCCGTGCTCTCTTTTTTGCCGTCAAACGGTTGAGCACCGTCGTGTGTGTACGTGTCCTGTCACAAAATGCGGTGAAAACTCTCACACGGCGTTAATAGTGTGATTAAGGTCCGTTTGCTACTTTGTCTCTTCCCTGCAAATGTTTCACATCTCTGCTCAACGATAATCCGCTGATCGATAGTCTATTATATGTGATGAACATGTCTGTAATACACGTCGATAACGCGAATAAATCAGGAGTACTCCACATGTCTTAACTCCATTTGTGTTTACTTCGAGTGTGACTTCAGTGGGATTAAGGTCATCAATAATCGCCGTTCACATGCTAGTTTCTTAATCAGAGTATCGTCTTAATCGGGTTCATATGGGATTATTGTCGTCCATGTAAACGTAATGAATGTTTGCGATTATAGACCAATCACAGAATACAGATCCTCTGTTCAGCTCCCTCTTGGTGTCGAAGTGTGAATCCGCTCTGTGCTCTAAAAGTAAACAATGACGTACGTCTCCCTCCAGACGTCTCGGACACGAGGAAGGGCTTAAAGAAGAAGTCCATTCTGTCCTCCGTCGTAATTCTAACACACAGTCATAACACGTACAGCTCTCACCACCCAGCATCGTCCTGTGACTCTCTTCCATTTCCACTTCCTGTTTGTTTAGGGGTTTTTTTTTTTTTTTTAGATGACTCCAGGGTTTTAGGATTGACCGAATCATTTCAGTGTGTTAATGCATGTTAACAGACTTCCAACTGTTTCGGTAGAGTGTCTGGTCCTTGAGTGTGTCTCACTGTGGGTCTTTATGCTGGAAGTGCTGATTCAGTCCAGACTTTCTGTAGCATTTATAGCACTGTGTCCTGATAACGTTATATTTGTTTGCTCTCAGCCACTTAATACTACTTCAGCTAAAAAAACAAGAGCTCATTTTAAACAGAGCTTGGCTGCTAAACGGTTGCGTCGAAGAACCAGTTGACTTAAAAAAAACTCGATAGCAAGTTAGCTACATATATGTTTTTCAAACAGCGTCCCACGGTCAGGACATTGATTGCTGGCCAGAAGATTTGATGAAAAACAGTTTCTTTGTATGTTTCGAAAGCTGCTTAATGATTAATGGAGTCCGTCTGCATTCTTTCTGCTCATTTAACTAATGAAGGGACTGAATTCTTTCATGTGCATTACGTCCAAACCTGCATCTCGTTACATTATTGTCTACGAGCCATGGCGTGTATGCGTTGTGTATTAATGTGGACTAATGTATTAATGACAGACCCCTGGCTACATGTGAGACGCACTCTCACACATGGAAACCATTACAGCTTTTTGTTGCTCCCTGATGTTTTATTAAAAGTTTGCAACGGTTATTTATTTTCTTGTTTTTCCGTATTGGTAAATTGTGTCCATAAACGGATGCGTATGGTCAACGGTAATACTTTTGATATAGCCGCGTTCAGTCGATGTCGGGTTGGGCCCGTTGTGGGCCGAGAGAAGATTCCCCACACTATTACGCCACCACCATCATCCTGAACTGTTCACATGGCAGCTTGGGTCCAATTCAATTCGATTTTATTTGTATAGCGCTTTTTACAATAGACATTGTCTCAAAGCAGCTTTACAGAAATATCAACATGGTATACAGATATTAAAGGTGTGAATTTATCCCAACTGAGCAAGCCACTGAGTGGCGACGGTGGCGAGGAAAAACTCCCTAAGATGTTTTAAGAGGAAGAAACCTTGAGAGGAAGCCGACTCAGAAGGGAACCCGTCCTCATCTGGGTAACAGCAGATAGTGTGAAAAAGTTCATTATGGATCTATATGAAGTCTGTATGGCCAATGGATTCGACGATGGATTCAGACATGACCGTACCATTTGCATGTCATCCGATTCAAATCTGAGTGTTTGCTGGTTTCGGTGATCCTGTACGGACTGTAGATTCAGATCCTTGGCTGAAAGGTTCCACCTGATTTGGTCTTTTACCGTTGTAGCCCCTCTGCCTCAAGGTTCTGTGTGTTGTGTATTCGGCGATGCCTTTCTGCTCAGCACGGTTGTGAAGTGGTTACCCGAGGCCCCGTTTACACTAGTGCGTTTTCGTTTTAAAACGCATGACCGTGGCTACGGTTACGCCTGTCGTCTACACTACTCCGGCGTTTTCCACCCTCGAAACCGGAGACTTTTGGAAACGCCGAAGAAAAACTCCGGGCTCGTGTTTCAGTGTAAACAGACCAAAACGAAGACTTGTGGAAACGAAGGCATAGCTCCGCCCACATTCACTCTCTTCTGGATCATCGCGTGTCCTTCCCTGATTCGTCAAACCCGTACCATACGACCGTCACGCTACCTCGATCGTATACACAACACGACGGAGGCTGATCCGCAAGCTTTGCTGGCTTTGTCGTCATTCTTTGCTGCCACTGTGCAGTAAATTCTGTACTTTATAATACTGCAGCTGCTTCATGCGCATGAGGCGAGCTACGATTAGAGAAATCGGCAACAAATCCCGTTTCAGGCGGCGCAAGTCCTACGTGGCACGCTGGTTTGGACTAGCAACCGACTTCCTGTTTACACTTGTATGCGCATGCCCGGTGTACATGAACGGTCATGCGACACGCGTATTCGGTCGTGTAGTGCCGAATTTTAGGAATTTTAGGACTTTCAGAATTTTCAGGTGACTTGACTTAATGAGCTTAAACACATTCATTACATGTTTATGAATAATTTGTCACCGTACATTTTCTCCAGTGAAGCGTGGTGCCAAATATATAGCCATGTTTCATATAAATCAGGCGTGTGCAGCAAAGACAGAGGAGCTACGAAACCATGTTGTCTTGATCTTTGTCTTTGTCCATTATTATTTTTTAGACAACAATCCCTGGATATTTCATGCATCCAATATGAATAGTTCAAAACCAATGACTTCTGGAACTTATTCTGTAGCACTCGATTTTGCAAGGCCACGCCCCCTGTTTAAAGCCTTTATATCTCAGAAACTAATGCAGATACAAGCCTGGACTACTTCTTGGGAATAGGAGCATTATTTCTCGAAAGTATTGTCGCAAGTCTGAGATGGTCCTTCAGGAGGTCTTTTGTGATTTTCACATGGTCTCACCCACCGTATTTAGTATGAATAGTTCATGCATTTGAAATCCGTTCTGTCCGGCTGTCTTCTACTCGCCTCAGTGGACGGTCAAGAAACATGATGGTTAGAAATGAAACCGTGACTTTTCGGTGTGAGCTGGTAAACCTGATTCAGAAAGAAAAAAAATACACCTCATCCTTGTAGTAATAACGTGGATTAGACGAGAAGTAGTAGTTCTCTGGGAATGAGTTTGGAGAGCTTGGACAGTATCGCAGTCTGACTCTATAAAATTTTGAGATCACCCTGTCCAGTTTTGGCCGGATGAATGGACATTCAGATTTCAAGAGCCAAAACACCTACAACGAAAAAAATAACTTCTAAATAGTGTGACGTGGAAAGCCGAAATGTCGGCTGCTTTTTAAACCTGAAACCAATATCTGTATTGCAAACTGCTATTTACAAGAGGTTGTTGGCTCCTGAATCTCAGACGTGACCCAGCTCTTAGATGTACCACCAGACTAGCATGCATTTACTCATCAGCGCTTGGCAAGAGCTCTCAAATTTATTATCTATGTCCCGTCACCAGTCTTTTAATTTCTTCACAAGGTCTCGAAGAGAACAGCATTTACACCGTACTCGTTCATGGACTCCATCTTTGTTTCCATCCGAGTCTGTAGACCGGGTATGAGATCATGGGAGAGTGCCAGGCTATCCGTTTACTAATCAGCTTACTCGTGCCCCGAAAAATTGCGTCAATCCCTTTATTCACCGTGGCTGGATCAGGGAGATTTAAAAATATGCTGCAATCTAAACATTTATTCTTTGTGTATATAAGAGGAAAACTGTGGGGATTAAAAAAAAAAAAAAAAGATCATCAGAGCCGAGTGGAAAAAGGAGAGGATTTAGAGATATGGAGATGGAAGCTGGAATGGAAACGAAAGAGAGATCATAACTGCATGTTGGCATTCTCCCTCCTCCGCAGGGTGCAGGGAGCTTATTTCCACTGGCAGCTCCTCAAAGGGCTCAACACTACTCCCACAATGCTTTGCCCATGAACCTCCCAGCAAGCTTGTGTCAGCAATCACGCAAGGAATTATTGTAATCAAAGGAATCCTCTCTCCAAACTAAGGGGCAGCAACTGTGGGAGGGCGAGGAGTCGCAGGTAATTAGGTTTTCCACTGAAGAGCCACACTGCTCTGCTGAAGGCCTGGAGATCAAAACAGACCCGTAAACTGCACCCCTGTAGCTAGACAGCGTTTTTTACAAAGACTTGCTTTGCTTCTGTGAGGTTTTTCTGTTTGGTTTTCATGAGTGTATGACACAGCTGTTGTCTCAGATCACAGCAGTTTTCGTCTGGTTTAGAACATTGTTTTCTGGCCCTGGAGTTTATCCTACTCTGCACGTTTTAGTGCTTTTCCATTCCAAAACACCTGTGTCAACTCATCTGATCTAACAAGCCCTTCACGAGGCTCAAATGGGTGTGTCCGGGCAGGAAAAACACTAAAACAGCCACTGCAGGAAGGCTAAAGTACCAAGAAACACTAGTCTACACTGTTTTGGGCAGTAGTAATTCAGTAGTAAATCAGTAGCAATTCAGTAGTCAGTCAGTAGTCAGTCAGTAGTCAGTCAGTAGTTAATCAATAGTCAATCAGTAGTCAGTCAATAGTCAGTCAGTAGTCATTCAGTAGTTAGTCAATAGTCATTCGGTAGTCAGTCTGTAGTCAGTCAGTAGTCATTCAGTAGTCATTCAGTAGTCATTCAGTAGTCATTCAGTAGTCATTCAGTAGTCAGTCTGTAGTCAGTCAGTAGTCATTCAATAGTCAATCGGTAGTCAATCGGTAGTCAGTCAGTAGTCAATCAGTAGTCATTCAGTAGTCGTTCAGTAGTCAGTCGGTAGTCGGTCAGTAGTCGGTCAGTAGTCATTCAGTAGTAATTCGGTTGTAATTCAGTAGTCAGTCAGTAGTCATTCAATAGTCAGTCAGTAGTCAGTCAGTAGTCATTCAGTAGTCAGTCAGTAGTCATTCAGTAGTCAGTCAGTAGTCAGTCAGTAGTCAGTCAGTAGTCAGTCAGTAGTTAATCAATAGTCAATCAGTAGTCAGTCAATAGTCAGTCAGTAGTCATTCAGTAGTTAGTCAATAGTCATTCGGTAGTCAGTCGGTAGTCAGTCAGTAGTCATTCAGTAGTCATTCAGTAGTCATTCAGTAGTCATTCAGTAGTCAGTCAGTAGTCAGTCAGTAGTCATTCAGTAGTCAGTCGGTAGTCAGTCAGTAGTCATTCAATAGTCATTCAGTAGTCATTCAGTAGTCATTCAGTAGTCAGTCAGTAGTCAGTCAGTAGTCATTCAGTAGTCATTCAGTAGTCAATCAGTAGTCAGTCAGTAGTCATTCAGTAGTCGGTCAGTAGTCAATCAGTAGTCAGTCGGTAGTCAATCAGTAGTCAGTCGGTAGTCAATCAGTAGTCAGTCGGTAGTCAATCAGTAGTCAGTCGGTAGTCAATCAGTAGTCAGTCGGTAGTCAATCAGTAGTCAGTCAGTAGTCATTCAGTAGTCATTCAGTAGTCGGTCAGTAGTCGGTCAGTAGTCATTCAGTAGTCGGTCAGTAGTCGGTCAGTAGTCATTCAGTAGTAATTCGGTTGTAATTCAGTAGTCAATCAGTAGTCATTGAGCAACTTAAGTTGTTTGGATTTTCTTTCCTTCTTATCGCCCATCATTAAGTTCTGGGATTTGTTCGATTGCACTCTTTGTTTTCCGACCCCACTCATTATAACATGCACTCGCATTACATCAGAAATCCTATTAAAAAAGCCACTGATTGAATAAATGAAACAACCGAGTAAATATAGGCTATTTCAAGCATTATAATAAAAGTATCTTTTTTTTTTTTGCAGTGGTGCTTTTATGGTCATGTGTTTGTATCCCATAAACCACAATGTGGAAGCTGTAATCAATCAGAAGAATGCAATCTCGCTATTTTATGGGAAACCTTGTTGCTTTGACCTACTTTTCTCGTCACTGATGCCAAGCTTACGATCACAGAAATGAACATAAAATCAAGGAAACTGTTCGCAGGAGCTCGGAATTGTTCAAAATTACCGCAGGTTTTCTGCAGATTTGGCCCAGGACGCGCCATGCGACGTCATCACAACGCGCCATGCGCCGTCATCACAACGCGCCATGCGACGTCATCACAACGCGCCATGCGACGTCATCACAACGCGCCATGCGACGTCATCACAACGCGCCATGCGACGTCATCACAACGCGCCATGCGACGTCATCACAACGCGCCATGCAACACCATCACAACGCGCCATGCGCCGTCATCACAACGCGCCATGCGACGTCATCACAACGCGCCATGCGACGTCATCACAACGCGCCATGCAACACCATCACAACGCGCCATGCGCCGTCATCACAACGCGCCATGCGCCGTCATCACAACGCGCCATGCGACGTCATCACAACGCGCATTCAGCCAAAGCCCCCTTTGATTCATGTGTATGGAACATGAGTACACCTAAATGGTCTCATTTACTGTACCAACACTGCGAAAAACAATTGCAGTCTCGCAGACTCGAGTAGTTTTCCGCAAGAAAAAAGCACAAAATACGCCGCAAGTTGCATCTGAAATTTTGAAAAAAGCCCCAGCGAAATCAAGTTGGTTTTTTTTTTGGCCGCAACAATCGCACACACACAAAAAAAATCTGAGAAATCCTGTACGGACTGACTTGATTCGATGTGTCGTCTTTAAGTTAAGCCAAACTCCAAACAGCTTCCTATTCACTCGGTATTCTCACTCTATCAGGTACAGCAGAATAATGAATGATGAATAGCGGAGGGCCATCCGTTCTCTGACTGTTTTACCTTCACAGATAAATAACGTTAGTAAGTGGAAGCAGTGTTAGCTACGAACAAACTAGGACTCGCTAGTTTACGGTTTACCAGATGAAGTTATACAATAAAATAAAAATGTGTGTACGTACCTGTCCACACACAACCAGAGTGTTTATCGGTGTTCTTGTCACTTTAATTTCTCCAACAAATCCCGCCTTGAAGTAGGACCAAGGCTTTTCTATGCCTTCAGGCTTTGCTCAGTGTATTTCCCTGGCCAAGATATCAGGTACATATAAATGTCGGGAAAACTGATTTCTGGCCACATGCCAATGTCCACGGACCACAGGTTCTTGGGCAAGCTGTAAGGGTCACTGTTGAGTCCAACTGCTTTTAATTTAAGCTGATAATCGTTAGTTATTCTAGCGTTTCTGTTATTCTAGCTTCCCTTGTTAAAACCAGCCATTTTGCTGGATGTTTTGCCGCTCAGTCCGGTCCGGGGGCGTGTTCCGGCAGGAAAGTGACGTCAGTGCACACCCTCTATAGGTTCAACACCAACTAAGATTCAGCCACGTGGCTGTTTTTTGAATTTCCAATTTATTTAAATAAACATTATCCTGAATGGCGCTTCAGAAAAAGTGTTCGCCCTATTATCAGGAGCTCGTAAGCGAGCTCGAATTGCGTCAGTGACACAGCCTTGTGTGGCCCGGAGTCTTCGAGAGTGTAATTTGCGTCGCTGCCGGTGTGGGACAGACGGCATCGATCTCTCCCCTGTGATTCAGAGCGACGCTCGCTAATTGTGTCCGTGTATGCGGAAGAGGACGGTTAGCGCGTTCCTCCGTGTGCGTAGCTGAGTGGCGTCTCGCGTCTGGCTTCACCTGTCTTGGAGGAGACACGTGCTCGAGTTCACTGTCCTTGGTTGGGAGCTGTCATGTGATGGGATGGGTAAGTGGGAATAAGTAAATGACCCACCCACTCAAATGAAGAGAAAACGGAAAGAAACCTCTAAATGCCCAGTAGGACCCCTGTAGGGCAGACAAGTGACCGCCTCATACACATTTTAATGTCATTCTTCACTTCATGTCCGGCCAAAGAAAATCTGTCAGCAAATTTCACGTAGTATTTTGCCTTTCAATGACTAAACCGTTGGGTGGTTACCAGTTTGCAGTGTTAGCATGTTAGTTAAACTTTTCCTTTAACTTCATGGCAGATGTGTTCTATCTATTTGTTCAGAATGTTGTCTCACCAACTCTCTCTCTCTCTCTCTCTCTCTCTTTTATCTCCCCAGCTTGTCTGTTTCGCTACAACGCCCTTTCATTAGTCTACCTTCTGTACCTGCTTCTGCTGCCATGGTTCACCTGGCCCAACAAACACACAGCACAAGGTAAGAATAACGAAAACCCTTACACTTCTCACACTCTCTCAGACATGAAGAGAAATGAAGGCTGTATCCCAAACCTAGCCATCAAAAGAACTTGGGTCGGGTTCGATGTCTTTTAGACCACGTCGTATGCTGCATTTATTCCCTAAAATCACTGGGCTGTATGAAGCAACGCAGACACCCGTGATGTCGATCTGTACGCCATCAAAGTCCAGATCGCACCCAGAGAGTCTGCTGCCTCCGTGCTGTCGGACGAAACGCAGTTAACCAGCTGAAATGAGTGTTGAGCGTTATTAAAGTGTTGGCAAATTTGTAACAGAGTGGTAACTGTAGTGACTGTCCCATTCCCTTCACGTCTCATTTACACTCTCACCTGCACGCACACTTCAGGAGGATCCCCAAGCATGGGAAAGTCTTTCTGGGCCAGGCGTGTAACCTGGCCCGGGCATCGGGGACTCTAGTCCTGAAGATTTTTTTTTTCTTTAGCCCTAATATTAATTCTCCACTCGGAGCTGTTTGTCACTACGTGACTGAACGGCGGTAGAAGAAGACGGCGGTGCTGTAATTTTATATCTTCAGCGAACAGAGGCGAGACCAATCAGACAGGGTTTACAGGAAAATACGTGGAAATACCCGCGTCTTATTGGCTGACGGTCTCTCACTTCTACCGAACGCTAGCTCACACAGTCAGTTAGTGTGAGGGGAAACGGATATACTCTGGGTTTTTTAACGTTACTGTTTCAGGGGTTGAAACCGATGCTGAGCAGGAAAACAAGGTGTGTAAATATCTATACGAGTTCCAAGTTACATGAACACGACATGAGCGGAGCATAAGGACAGATAACGTACTTTACATGGCTCTGTAGCAGCTAAACCCATACACTGATAGCTTAGTTGTGCTTCCTCTTGACTAGCGACACCAAACTAGCCTGTAGTCTCGTGTTCGATATGTCGGCCGTGTTATATCTGTGTCACAGCGAGAACCCAGTGACTTTGTCCAGTTTTCACATTTTATAAGCAGTTAGGCGTCACACGCAAGGAAAAGGAAATAATTCAACAGTATACACAGAAGAACGCTTTTAAACGTTTCGTTTTTAACGCAGAAGAATCTGGGCTCAGCCACGCATGATTAACAGTCCAGCTAACGCCGCTGTTCTGGGCTCCAGAAAAATGTGATGATTGTTTTGCTGATAACAGAGCTGAACGGGGGAGGATAAAAAGAAGCTTTTATGTGTATGGCTATTATTAAACGACTGTAACTTTCTGGGGAAATTGAAGATCCGATGCTCAGTAATGAACAGGCGGTTAAGGGCTTGTTTAATCTGTGTGGTCCTCCGTGGAGTCGTCCTGCTTGGCGAGGGTCCGAAGTGGTGCTGACAGGATTTCATGTAGCGTTTTGTTACACAACAGGCTGATAAGTAGCAGGTGATAACTGGAGCGACTTCCTACTTTGACTGATGTGAACGGATGTGCGGGCAAAAAAAAAAACCCCAGATGAAGGTCAGGCCTGAGCGCCTCGGCTTCCTATTAAACAGCGAATGTTGGTTTATGTCGAGGCTGATATCAGAGCCATAAGAAACAACACATCCATCCGAAAGTCCTAAAAAAATGTGTGGTTTTTTTTTAATAGTTTAAGAACTGACGTTTGAAAAAGTCTGAATTCCCGCCAGTGAAGCATTAAACTGATATTAGCTATAGGGATCAAATGCAGCACTTGTTTCCTTTTTTCAGCCTTGTTGTTGTTAGCATTAAGATGTGAAATAAATGTCCCAGTATGTCTTAATAACAGGACACCATCAAGAGGAAAAAGGTACTGTACAGGTGCCCCGAGGTAGGAATGGCGAAGACCGCAAATGTTCCGGAACGCAACACAACTATACAGTACGACACGGCCAGGCCGAGTCGAGGCAGAGACTCGAATCGGGTCAGCGGGGTGACGAGCACGATGGCGGCGACGGTGGTATTTTCATACTCGGGTTCCTTTCAACACACTTAGCACTGCTTGACTTTATAGTATACAGTAATAAAACCGGAACGATTTATAATCTCGCTTTCCGGTGTCTTCTAGAAGAGGACAGGCTCCCTATCGAGTCTGCTTCCTCTCAAGGTTTCTTCCTCGTGTCGGCTCAGGATGTTATTTCTTTCTTTCTTTTCTTGGCTTGATCATCAGGGATCAATTTAAAAACCTGAAATTTCTATCTTTATTTCTGTAAATCGGCCGGGTGGCAATGTCTGTTGTTAAAAGCGCTATTTAAAGCAAATTGAAGACACTCTGTTGGAGCTGAGGGAGCTGGACGAAGTAAAGGACTAAAGCTCTGCTGCATCGCCGTCTTCAGCTGGAGATGGAACCAGTGCCGATTCTCACTGACGCCGCCGGCAGCGGGGAGTCGCAAATGTCGGTAATGTAGCAAAACAGACCAGCATGCCAATGAAAGCAGTTTAAACCGGAACATGGAATTTCATTACGTGAAGTCTTGCGCACGTTTGAAGTTCATGAGTCACAGTGAAGACGGAGTGGTCAGAGCGCAGGATCGCCCCGAATGCTTCTTCGGTTGTACCTCTGTGGAACACTTACAGGTTCTATGTAGACCTACAGCGTTCCCAACTGTTTAGGAGGCTAGGAAGCCTGAATTCTTCACCGAACCCTTATATGAAAACATAACTCTCCTTTTTTTAAAAAAAATAAATAAATAAATAAATAGGTGCTTGAGTGTCCCTGGAGCCGTTAGCGGTTAAAGGCTTTGCCCGCTGGTTTTACACCGTTGCTCCTCCGATCGCAGATTCCCCGGCCCCTGCAACTCGTTGCCACTTTCTGGACACTGGTGCAGGTTCTTCACCACTGAGCTGCTTAGAGATAATGGCACTGACTTAAGTGAATGAAGGATTCAAGGATTTTTATTGTCATTCCAACACACGTACATGAGCTGGAACGAAATGAATTTACCAAAGGTCCGGTTAAAACCACTCACAAGTAATAACAGCTAACCCACTTGTAAATAAATAAACGCAAATACCCAATCATACACACGAGAAATTAGCAGCAGACATGGAAAAAATGTTCCGTTTATCAGTTTATGAAGCTCAGGGTGGTGACGTCATGCCGCCTGGCAGCGTTAGTTTTCTTCTCTTTTCATTTTTGTTATTCAGCTTACTGTAGCGTTGTCCAGTTAAGTTTAAAAAAAAAAAAAAAAAATCCATTATGCAGTTCTTCCATTTCTAGAGTAAAGATTAAATCTCTGTGGTTCCCTTGAGTAACTTCTGATAATCTCTTCCAGACGATGTTCGATTCCCGCTGGATCCACGACAGATTGTGATTGTCTACCAGAGTGAGGAAGACTATAAATAGACTAGAAGAAGAAGTCTTTATTCGTCACATATACATTACAGCACAGTGAAATCATTAGGAAGCAGGGGTCAGAGCGCAGGGTCAGCCCCGATACGGCGTCTGGAGCAGGTTCGGTTAAGGGTTGCGCCGGAACCAAGAACAGAACTTGTACTCGGGTCCGCACGTGTTCAGGAAGTAACCTGCGCGTGTGTTTTAGCCAATGACGACGTCATTATTTTCCACAACACACGTGTACTGTGAGTGGCAGAGGATTTTGTAGGACAGAGAGGAGATCCACTGCCGCCGCGCGTACCGCAGTCTCTGCCGAGTTCTGGGCTCGCTGAAATAATACCGATGTAGACCCGCACCGCCCGGCACCCGTATCGTATACGGCCTGGAGGCCCACATCCATAGTGCCATGCAACCTAATAGGGATTTCTTACAAAATAACCAAACCAGTGTTTTTAAACGTTTATAGAAATATTACATCAAAACAGCGGCATTAAGCCATTAATACCTTCTTATGAAACATCGTTTAAAGTCTTCAAGCAATTATTCAAGACAAACTAATAAAATAATAACAAAAGACAAGAAATTAATCGTAATAATATTTTATTTTATTTATTTATATATATATTTTTTAAAGTACCAATAATATCATAAAAAAGTCTTTCCAGTCAGTCTGGTGTCTAACGGCTGAAGTAAACATTCAGAAATGGAAAAGAATGCAGTCAAATGTAAAATAAAGCCACTTAAAGTGCTCCTCGTCTTCATCTTTGATGCATATAGTACTGCATTATAAATGATTAAATAAAGATGACGGACGTGTCCGTCCGAGACAAGTGAGTTGTACTCGCGTTTGTCGTTATCCTACACCGTACGGAATCGCAGCAGCAGCCGGCAGGTCTGTAATCCCTGGGAATCCATTTTTTCCGCGTGTTATACGTACAAATCACCTCTGTTTATATAAAAGCGCTTATAAAAAAGACCATTTTTAGGGAGGGGGTAGAGATATTTGGAAAAGTTCTTTCATGAAACTGCATGTTTTTGTGGTTTTCATTAAACTCTCAGGCATACAAGCTGAAGCTGTAATATATATACTGTAATTATCCATAGAGTAGGGTCCTATATACATAGAAAACCCCCGTGCAGTGGGGGTACCGGAAACCAGACTATGGGGGGTGGAGGGGGAGCAGTCTAGTCCCAGTGTGAAAGCCACCTTAATCACCAGTTAAAACGTGCATTGCAGAAGTGTTGTTTTTGTAGCAGAAAACTTTTCAACATAAAGGTTGCAGCCACACTGGTGACGTATATTTATTTTTCCTCCACCCAAAAAGACACCAGGCGAATCAGCTTGCAGTGATTCATATCGTTTGTCATTTATTCGTAGTTCATAGGTTTCATGGTCTTTATAAAGACCGGGTTGGGTAAAAATTACACCAGCATTCTAAGTGGCTTAATATCGCTAAGTGGCTAAGTGGCTTTATACTCGTGTAATGTAGCAGCACCAGACAGAGCCTTCTGCTCAGGCAGGACAGGTTTATGTAGATAAATCTTTACAAGGTATAAATAATTTTAAAAAAAACCCCAAAACAATTGGACACAGGTCAGGGAGATGTTTGTATTCGTGCTCATGGCTTTTTAACCGGTAGCTGCTCCTGCTCAGAGGGGCTGTATTTATTCTCGAGAAAACGTTGCTTCAATTTCGCAAGACAAACTTTCCAGCAGGTTTCTAATCAAAGACGAATAAACAGTGCTGGGGATCTCATATCTGACAGCAACTATTTTCCATATCCCGGTCTCTGGCATGTCTGTGGTCAAGGTTAGCACACTGAGTTACGCCTGTGTAGAACAATGGGGATTTAATGGCTCTACACACACACACACACACACACACACACTCGCGCTCTCTCTCTCTCTCTCTCTCTCTCTCTCTCTCTCTCTCTCTCTCTGCATATTTAAGTGTACATAGAGTTCTCAAATGTTTTTATTTATACATTTTTTTTTTTGTCTGCAGTATCTCGTATCTGTCATGGTCAGGGGATGCAATGAAGCTTATCATTTCCTGTAGTGTGGGAGTATAGTACAATCAGAAGTTCCACTTGCTTCCTACTGTTGAAAAATACAGCAGGAGTGGACAAATCAGGAGCCCGGACACGCGGGACACGCAGATTTCATGTCCGGGGTATTCGTTTTTTCATTCAGAGTTTCCTGTCGGACAAGTAGGTTCAACACTTCGGTTTAAAACACTGTTCTTCATTGATTTTCACAAAGCATTTGGTATTTAGCCATGTTGATGGTTTCATATTGTAAGTGCTGTAAGTATAGTGTGTGCTGCTTGCTGCACTACACAGTGCCCAAGTCTTCTGCATATTTGACGTCTTTCCAACAGTCTCCGTGTGATGTCGAGATCCATCTTTTCACACTGAGGACGACCGAGGGACTCGTACACGACTATTACAAAAGGTGCGAACATTCACTGACGCTCCAGAAGATAACACGATACATTAAGAGCCAGGGGGGTGTAAACTTTTGAACAGGATGATTGGTATAAACTGTTTTTTGTTTAAAGTTCTTTTTTCCATTTAGTCCTGCCCTGCAGAAACTATATAAGATATTTTCATGTTTGCCAGAAGACAAAATAATAACGATTTATACCGATCATCCTGCTCAAAAGTTTGCACCCCCCTGCCTCTTAATGTAGCGTGTTATCTTCTTGCGCGTCAGTGAATGTTCGCACCTTTTGTAATAGTCGTGTACGAGTCCCTCAGTCGTCCTCAGTGTGAAAAGATGGATCTCGACATCATATAGAGACTGCTGGAAAGAGGTCAAATATGCAGAAGATGCTGGAAAAGTACAGAACGTGCAGGACCTGGAGGATTTCTCTGAAGAACAGCGGGCAGTTTAACTGCTCAGGACGAACAAGGGACTCGTGAACAACTCTCACAGAACATAAACACAGTCGCTGATCATCCAGGATTAAGAACCAAGCGTATGTGAACTTTTGAACTGTGTAAATTCAGTGCTAGTGTGCTGGAGCTCTTACTTGCCCAGTGGGCTGGTTAATAAATGTATGACTTGTTCACACCTGTACTGTACAGAGGGGGAAAAGAAAAGCACTTAAAATAGATCTGGATTGAAATCTGCAATAATATCGTGGTCTCGTATTAAAACCTGGTAACAGACTAACCAATATAAGGAAGGGGAACGCCTCCAGAACACGAGCTCATTGGCACGTTGGGGACCGTTTGGGATTGTATAGCTTTGTGGACGAATTTCTGACACTTCGCGAATTCCGTATAGGGAATAAGGTTCGAGTCGTCAGCCACAGTTTACTGAAAGATGCCAGAGAATTAAAGCGAAAACAAAACAAAACACGATGGCTTTTTAATTAAAACCAGGTTGCTGGTTTCCCCGCTCTGAATTAGCTGCTCTCACTGTGGCCCGGGAATGCTAGCTGAGCAGCTGTGTGCAGTCAGGAGCTCCGAGTGAAGAGACGCGTCAGGGAACGTTAAGCTGCACCAATCGAGCGTTCCCGAGCTTTCTCCGATGTGGAAAATATAGATCACTTCTCCAGAACTCGTGCCAGCGATGCATTCGAGTCCGATTAAGTAAGGGTCACTCGTCGTTTCCTCTTCGGAGAAACGGAGGAAAATGTCTTATTGATTGCTTTCCTCTGACCTTTTTGACAAAACAACGAACAAACAATGAACATGTGTGTTTTTATGTTCTTGTAGAGAATCCAGCTGATATTAGTCAAGCGTCTGAGGAAGAGTGCTGGTCCAAATGCTAATGAAAGCTAATGAGTTGCTTATGATGAAGAGCTTTGGGAGATGTTGACGTTGATGTTGACGGGACTCCAGGTTTATTTACCACAAGTTTCCAATCGGCACTGAATTTCACCAGATCCGAGACGACCTTTTCGAATCCTGACCATGAACGCGGTTGTTGGCTGTAGTGGAAACTACTTTTAGAGTTAACACGAGCCGGTTCTCAATTCTAACGGACGTGCGTTCAGGTGAAGACCGGTCTTGCCAGGCTACCTTGGAAGAACGAACTCGGAAGGACAGGAGGACGTAGGACGCATCTTTTTTGCGAGAATTGAGATGTGCCGCGAGCTTCCTGTCGCGCGACGGACACGTTTCTAGTAGTGGGGCGCGACGGACACGTTTCTAGTAGTGGGACGCGACGGACACGTTTCTAGTAGTGGGGTGCGACGGACACGTTTCTAGTAGTGGGGCGCGACGGACACGTCTCTAGTAGTGGGACGCGACGGACACGTTTCTAGTAGTGGGACGCGACGGACACGTTTCTAGTAGTGGGGCGCGACGGACACGTTTCTAGTAGTGGGGCGCGACGGACACGTTTCTAGTAGTGGGGCGCGACGGACACGTTTCTAGTAGTGGGGCGCGACGGACACGTTTCTAGTAGTGGGGCGCGACGGACACGTTTCTAGTAGTGGGGCGCGACGTCGTCTCTTCGGTGCTCCATAAGTAATACGCTACAGCTGGTTAATACACGCACTGTTAACTGGCTGATTAACCCACAGGTCATTACGCATGTTTTGATGCAGTAAGCTCTCCGTTTGCAACCGCGAGCTTACGTTAACGAATAACTGAGCTAACGAGTTGCACGTTCCCTCGTATAAAGCTCAATAATAATATAATCTCAGTCGAAATCATCTATCGAAATCTTTTTTTAAAAATTTTTTTTTAGATGCATGTTTAGATTATTGTCGTTCAAACCAACCCTAGGTATGGGTCAGGCTTCCGTCATATACTATTGTTCCGTCATGAAATCTACAAGCCTCTTCTTTACTACGTAAACCAACAACAGTAATAATGGTTTACTGAAATAACAGCTGAGCCTACATAGGACCGGGCGATATGACACAAATATCATATCACGATACTCGAGGACATTTCTACGACGCACGGTGCGCACCGAGACGTACAATTTAGCTGACCGACTGTCCGCAAAACGGTAGTGAGATAAACGCGACAAAAAAAAAGTCAATCTGAGTCTGACGCCGATTTTCTTTAATGTCGACGAAAACACCGAAGACGAAGTGAAAAACAATCGGCGTCAAGTCAGCGGCATCCAATCAGTACCTTTTAATTTGTGATTATTACAACTGGATTGTTAAATACATCACCATAGCGACGATATCGCATAAAAGCGTACCGCGTAATCGTTTATCACGATATCAATATTATATCGATATATCGCCCAGCCCTAAGCCTACATACATGTCCAAACAGCCTTCGATGCAAAAATACATTGACTCCATAGACGCATTGTCAAGAATCTGATACGCTTTGTGTATCCTGGCTTTTCTCTGGAAGTCAAATCTGTGCTCTGTTCGCATAATGAGCGGCGAATACAGGAGTCGGCGCGTAAACATTTACCGTACCTGCAGGAAAAGAACGTCTTGTCCAGCGTGTTCACCGATGAGCCGCCCGGGTTCATCCCCATCGTCTCCGCAGCCCGGCGTCGTCTTCTGCCTTTCCCGCGCTCGTCGTCCCGTCTGTTTCACGGCTCGGATTCTGTTTCACGCAGTGTCCGCTAAAGAGCGCGCTCCGGATCGGCGCGACGCTACGTGACGGCGCGTGAGATCTCGTGCTTTCGGTATCCGCGTCCTGACGTTGACTCGGCGACGCCCTGCCGAAGCAGGACGAGCCGGCGTATCGGAACCGCGATACTTTCAGATTTTTTTCTTGGCACAGATTTTGGGTTGTACACATCTGGCTGTCAGGAACAGCTGTGAGCGATGCAGCGAGGAGGCTGGAACGCAGAAACGAGTCGGAAAGGAACGCGGCGGTTTCGCCCAGATTTTGAGCTGTCCACAGAGCGTGGTCTCGTGTTTCTCGATGTTTTCTTTAATAGCAGGCGGTGAGTGATCGGGACGGTTAATCGCTGCGGTCTCTCTCTTTTCTCTTCGCACATCACGAGGAGATCGTGGGGTAAATAACCCAATCACTAAAGAGTCACTAAATACCACACGCCAGCGTTCATCAGCTGGCAGATGGCATGATATTTCAGCGGACCGAACCGAGTGATTGAATAAATACTGTAGCAGAGTGGATATACTTACGGGGGGGGGACTGTCCGTCATTTGATTGATAGTTTTCTAAACGTGAACCGCTTGTGTTGGCAGGTCCACTGCGGTTTATCCAAACACACGCATCTGTGTCCATCAGTCCCGCCGGGATTTTGTGAATCGAGCAAACTCTGCAGTATTCGGAGAAGCGTGCAATTTTCCTAAATCACCGCAGGGTTTTCCGCAGATCTGGGCCGAGACGATTCAGCCAAAGCCCTCTCCGATTCACGCGCGGCGAACACGAGTACAGCTGAACGGTCACGTTTAGCAACAGATCAAACGTGGAAGAGCGTGCAGAACAATTTCATGCAGTTGCAAATTTCGCGACTTCAAGTAGTTTCCGGCAACAAACGACGACAAAAAAAAGCAGAAAGAACGAAAAGAGTCGCATCGCGAATTTTGAAAATTGCGAACGAACACGGAAAAACTCCTCGAGAAATCCGGTACGGACCGGTCAGTGAGTTATCTGAAGGCGGCTCATCGGACCAGAGGATCGCTGTGGGGCTATCGGGTATTTTAACAGGTGATGAAAGAAAACAGGATCTCTGCCAGTTGTTTTGTTCATCATTGTTAGAGGTCAAGTATTAAAAGGTCATTTTCGCCACAGTTTAGTCACGTTCGTTGTTTATTTGTTCTGTGTGTGCAAAGAATTTTCTGTCACTGGACCGTTTATTTGAGTCGCTATACACTGTACGTATCACTTTGATCTCAAACGTCCGGACCTGGACGTAGAGCCGCGTAACAGCGTTCGCAAACCATTAGAGCTAGAGTGGTTCATCAGGAAACAGATGTTTACGTAACATCTGACCAGTATCCCCCTCTGTTCTCGTCCACTGGTATGCGAGTGGGCCGAGACCCCCCCCCCCCCACACACACACACACACACACACACAGAGTTAGTGTGGGACTTGGGGAAAGAAGAGGATAGAGGCTGAGCTCTCCTGGGTCTGTCTGTCATCAACCGTCGCCCCTTCCCGGGAAGTGGCGTGTTACCCGGTTCTGATATTTCAGAAGAAGAAAGAAACGGCCGTTGCTCTCACACCAACGCAGACATTCATACCAGGAGGAAATCCCTGGAGCACAGAGAGAGCGTGCGAGATCCACGCACACAGGGCGCAGGCAGGATTCAAACCCCCAGCTCCGGGTCGTGGGCGAGTCTGGAGACTATCCCGAGGGACTTGTGGCAAAAGGCAAGGGACTCCCTGGATGGCAGGACACAATCACACACACGCTATGTACAATTTGGAAACGCCAGTGAGCCTACAACACGTGTTTTTGAACTGGAGGAGGAGACCCCCGAAGCACGGGGAGAACATACAGGGTAGAGGCGGGATTCGAACCCCCAACCCCGGAGGTGCGAGGCAAACATGCTAACCTCTAACCCACCGTGAACCCAACCCCAACTCCATGGCGGATATTTTCCGTGATATTCCGTCACATTCCCTCCGATGATCGTTTTGTGGGTTGTTTTGTTTGTTTGTTTGTTTGTGTTTGTTTTAAAGATTACCCTGTGGTGTATTGTTTGTAAAATCCCATTGATCCTCTCTGACCTACCCAGAGTCGCACTGCTGTAGAACCGTACATATTAAACACGTTCAAGCTTTGCGACGCGACCTCTGCAGTGCGTTGCGAGTGTAGAGTTCTCATAAATTGGTCAGGAGCAACGTGAAAACGTGCGATGATGCTTGGTGGGGGAAAGAAAAAAATCGGAGAAAACCATCACCATACCTCTCGTGTGTTTCCCACGGGTATAGAAAATATCTATGACGTGTAATCAGTACGTATGACGAAGGTTTAGATTCATTACTTAAGCGTAATCTATATGTATAATCGATGTTTAGAAGCATGGTCTAAATCCAGAGAACACTTCCTGATCAGGGAATATTCTAGATGAATTCTGTGTCTTACTGCACCACAGGTGTTCTTCTGCATCAGCCGGCACTTTTCTGCACAGCAGTGAATGGGCGTTAGATATTCGCTTCTGTGAGTAAATGACCTTGAGGCCGGACACCGATTAAGGAGTCAGGAGAGGGGCCTCGTAAGGGGGTAGATATCAACCAGGACAACAGATGGAGACAGACAGATGCTCGTTAAGGCCTAAGAAGTGAGTGTTGGTCAAGGTGAGGACTCTGAGTTAAAAAAAAAAAAAAAGAAACCTTGTCCTCAAGAAAAACAACCAACCGCACATGCTCCACAAATTTAAGATAACGTATAGACGTGAGTATTTAATTGTGGCGCAGAAGATTGGTCTGTTTTTTAACGAGGAAAGGCAGAACCCCGCCTACGATGAGTACTCGGTGAAGGAAAGTGTAATTAAAAAGTGCCGTGTGTTTGCGTATTTCAGCCCTCCTGCAGTCTGTCTCACTTTATTGTTTCAATAAAGTTTATTTACTTTTCGACATCCACTAACTCTCGGGCTCTGAAGTTTTTTGACTCGGGTGGGAAAGATCGTTTTCCTCGACAGGTGAACCCGGGTTAGACGTGCTGATCGGTGATTTAACCGCAGGAAAAAAACAAGTAGTAGGAGCAGGGAGGATTATCGGTTTACTCGTCTGTTTGAGGAGTAACGCGCGTCCCTACAGGGCTCGCTGTGTCGGCGCTCGGCGCTCGGCCGGTTCTCCCCGTATGAGCTCTGCTCGTGGAAACACCCAGCGTTTTATTCTGGATCCTGGAAAAACAAACACGTTATGCAGGATACCCGGCTGAATTACAGCCATTCAGTTACCTTACTGCAAGTGAACATAGCTGTTTTCCTGTTCCTCGCTAGAACCCGTGAGCGAAAACATCTCGAGTTACTCTCCTGGGCGAGTATTTCGTCTGTAAGGCAGTGAGACTGTCATTAAATCTTACGATACTTCATGTTTTGATACTTAAAAAAAGGCCTGTTTTTGGGATGTGAGATTCCAAATGCACAGTGGAAGGAATTAAACCTCAGAAATCCTTTGTGTGTGTGTGTGTGTGTGTGTGTGGCTGTCAGTGTCCTGTGTCCTGCGTAAACCCAACACCCTGTGTGCTGTGGCTTCTTGTTATTCTTTCCACCGAGTCTGGGCAGCATTCTCTCACCCCCTCACATCACTACAGAAGTGCACTCGTGTCAGGTGCAGCCTTGTTAAAACAATGTTCACAGCCCTGTTTTATGGAAAGTCTCCCAAAGCAAATATTGTCGTCTGGGGCGATATTTCAGATTCCCGGTGCAGATGAAACGTGAAGTCAGGCCGATCGGCTCGCGGCGCGTGTAACGAAAGAGGTCTCCGGTGAACGCGTCACCGAACAGGAACGCGGTCGGGACGCGGGAAAGACGAATAAAGGGCAGGAAAGCCTTTCAGGACGAGTTACGGAGCGGCTAAGAATTAGCCCTGACCCATACAGACACACACACACACACACACACACACACACACTCACTCCGAGTCAGAGCACTGAGGAAATTCCATCAGAGCAAACGCGAGTGACATCTAGCCGCAGCCTCGTACACGAGTGGAACCCTCTCCAAACTCACGAGGGTATGGGATGGGATTTGAACGTGACAACCTTCCGGTCATGTACACAGTCCCCGCTGTGTCCTGGAGAGACGAGTACGCAAATACACGTGTCTCGTGTGTCAGGAGATTCATGTCTGGGGAAACGCAGTCGATCAGATGCGGGTCGTATTAAAAACAACAATAGTACAGCGCCGCTTGAAGGTTTGTTCTAGATTTCTGCATAAATACGACCTAAAACATCATCCGGAGTACTAAAAGGAGATAAAGAGAACCTAATGAAACAAACGGGACAATAATATTATACTCGGTCATTTATTTATCGAGGAAATTGATCGAATATGACGTATCTGTGAGTGGCGAAAGTATATGAACCTTTGCATTCAGTATCTGGTGTGACCCCCTTGTGCAGGAATAACTGCGACTAAACGTTCGGGGTAATGTTGATCAGTCCTGCACATCGGCTTGGAGGAATTTCAGCCCGTTCCTCAGTACAGAAAAGCTTCAACTCTGGGATGTTGGTGGGTTTCCTCACATGAACTGCTTGCTTCAGGTCCTTCCACAGCATTTCTATCGGATTAAGGTCAGGACTTTGACTCGGCCATTCCAAAACATCAACTTTATTCTTCTTTAACCATTCTTTGGTAGAACGACTCATAAATGGTGTGCACTTTTATCCAAAGCGCTTTACACATTCACACTCACACACCAATGGTAGCAGAGCTGCCATGCAAGGTGCTCACTTGCCATCGGGAGCAACTTGGGGTTCAGTGTCTTGCCCTTCGGCATGTGGAGTCACGTGGACTTGTGTGCTTAGGGTCGTTGTCTTGCTGCATGACCCACTTTCTCTTGAGATTCAGTTCACAGACAGAATTCATTGTCACATGACACTACCAGCACCATGATTGACAGATGAGATAAGGTTCTTATGCTGGAATGCAGTGTTTTCCTTCCTTCTCTTTGATGGTACTACTTGGTTACTTGGGAGAGGGAAAACTCGATAGAACATAATCAGATAATATTAAAAACAACAATACTAGTAATACAAATCTAATCCGATCTTACAAAGATCTTTTTTTCCGTGTCCTCATAGGCAGAATCTCATCTGTTTGTCGGACTGGAGCGCAGCTGTTAAAGTTCCATGCTAATGACAGTGTAGTGGAATGATACTGTAAGTTCCTTTTGAACGAGACCCTAAGCCTCATCTGCTCTATAAGTCTTCCTGACGTGTAACCAACCGTCTGGCATAATGTAGACTGTGTTTACTAATCAGAGGCCACATCCAGGACTGCCTCATATTGGACCTGTAAAAGCTTTATTGTAGACTTGTTAATTTTATTACCTTAGTGCAGCGTAGCACCATGTTCCCTCTCGTCTCTTAAAATAGGGTCCAGCCGCCGGGTCCAGAACACGCCGGTAATTACTCCAGCAGTGCGCAATTAGCCGTGTGGGGTAGCAGTGCCAAAGTTAGCACGCATTCGTTTCAGTTTTGCAAAATGAATACTGCAGGAGGGAGAAGCAGTGGGCGATGAGAGAGACATCTTTATTTTGTCTGAAATTAGCCAATGAGCTTTCAGTAACCCCACACTGACTCACAGCACAGGGACCGTGAAATGGAAATCTAGAAGTCGTGTTACGGAAACGCTTATAAATTCTTACATTAAATCATGATCTGTATTTCTAAGAGTTTCAAAAGCATCGTCGTTACCGACGCGAAAACACCCGCCAGGTGTGTGTGTGTGTGTGTGTGTGTGTGTGTGTGTGTGTGTGAGATAAAATGACGAGTTATGTTAGAGCTGCTAATTAAAAGTGCATAGTGTGGTTGCTAAAGTAGCTGTTTGGACGTTAGCCCATTACTCTATTATCTAATGGCTCAAACTTTTATAAAAAAAAAAAAATAAATAAAAAAAATAAGAAAAGCCAAAAGTTTTCTGTTTGGTTAAAGTTAGGTTTAGATGTGGACATATCCCTAATTTCTCCATCTGGGGATTAATAAAGTATTATCTTATTATCAAAATAATAAGGACAGTAAGACAAGTGTGTGTGTATGTGTGTGTGTGTGTGTGTGTTCAGTTGAACAGTTATGAGATCAAGAAACGAAACATGAGAGTTCTTCGAGTGTAACTTTTACAGGTCGACCATGGATTTTACCGATAACTAACTTGGGAAATCGATACTGAATGATAACACTCAAAGTAAAATATTGCTGAACTTCATCACAAAAATAAACAGCACTGGGTGTACCATGAAATTGTACTGTACTTTTTAAAACTATATAAATCTTAATATATTAACTATTAATAAATATACAAGCGACTAAAAGATCTACGTCCGATCTGAACCAAAAAGTAACATTCCAAATAACAAATGGAGGCATCTAGAATGAATCACAAAAACACTTCAAATAACACAACAAAATTTGCCAGCGATGGTTTTAATTTCGCCTCTAGAGGCCGCTCTCGTACCGTATGACGACAGCTTATGTAACGGTAGCTTCATGGTTGTCCGTGAACATGCTAACATTAGTGTGTGCAGCCCTTCCTCAGTGCATAGGCTGAAAACTTGATGCGAGGAAGATTCGACAGATGAGATAAAACATGGAATAAAATATTGTGGCGAGTCTATTCTTCTTCCATTTGTGCGAGATTTGGGCTGAACCTTGACCGTGTCCACCTGACTAACGCTAAGTTATCAAAGTTTTATAGTGATGTAGATGCCCCTGTGACACGGCTGCACATTAACATACGTCTTGGTCGTGCCTCCTTCTGCACAAGTATTGGACTGAAATTTTCTAAACCATCTCAGAAAGTACAAATCTCCTGTCAGAACCCGCCGCCATCATGGCCCTTTGCTGTTATCGAGATATGAAGCAGACTTCATAGCCATTCGAACCCTCATTGCTAGACCACTAATTCTGTTACGTTGGAAACTGCCTGCCCCTCCCATGTGGTGTCTGTGCATTCGAGAAATTGTACGCATTCGTTACAGTTTAAGGGGCTCCTGATCCTCATTTCAGGAAATTTGGAGGCCTTTAACCGGCCGCTCCCGCGGAAAATTTGACCAGTCCTGCTTCCACATTTCTCTAATGAACATAGTTCGTTCTGTTTCCCAAAATATAAACAAATTAGCAGTTGAACCCTAAAGATGAACGGCTGAATGCCGTAAACGTTCTACACGAGCATTTCATTGTGCTCTCATGTTAATGCATGTGGCCTTTCTTTTTACTGTGACCTTCAACACGTGTTTATAAGCATATTCACATGAAATTAGATTTTCTTTTTATTCGAAACAATACTTTTACAATACATGCAGGTGTACAGTGCCGTGACAAAGTATTTGCCTGATTTCTTGTGTTTCTGAATAGCTCACAGTAAATAGTTTCAGATCTTCAAACGAAATACAACATAATACGAAGGCAACCCGAGTAAACACACAATACGGTTTTTATTATTATTGTTTATTTTTATTGAAGAAAAAATCAGTTGTCCAAGACTTATCACCAATGTGAAAAACTAACTGCCCCTTAAAATTAAAATCT
>NC_030442.2:6802500-6902500 GCF_001660625.3 Ictalurus punctatus | reverse complement strand
AGACTTCACTCGAAGTGCGACAAATACTATTTTGGCAACGTGCTTGCACTAAGAGGACCCGTGGCTTCAGTGCACCAGCAATCAGCACAGACGCGTTGGTTTCTCATCATGAAAATAGCATCCGGACGAAAAAGAGGAAACGACAAAGTGGACAGTATTCCCACGTGGAAACGGAGGCATGTGTCTGAAGTGAGGTTTGAGGTGCGAAGGTGACCGTCTGTCTCCACCTACTGTACAGTACTTCAGCGGTGTCGAGCCCTTCATGCACGCCACTTTCAGGAGCTATTCCTGTATTTAAATGAACATACACTTTGCTAGGCCTTGTGTCTGCTTTTAATTGTGGAGTCTGACAGCAGCCCAAATGAGCCATAAAACGAGATGTTTCCTCTGGCCACGATGCAAAACATGCCCATAAAAGTGTAGTCACTGGCTGTCTCTAGTAGTCTGACTGAGCTCTGGCAACCCGTTTAACGTCTGCAATAGAAACCGACGGTTTTGTAGCCATGTAACTATATACGAGTTGTTGACGCCGATCCTCATAACTTAAACCACGTAGGACTGCTGGGGGTTTCAGACTGCACCACTTCTCTGAACTTAATCCAGAAGAATCCTGGCTACGATGCTCAGTTAGTGCATGTGGCGTTAGTAATGTGACGACCTTTTACCAGCTCTGGCCCTAACTGAGCGTGTAATGGCCCGATTGTAAAGTGTAAAAATTGTTTTCGCTGTGCGTTGGTGTCGCCTTAGAGTTCATATTTTACACGTTTCTCTGTTCCTGACTCACGAAACATCTCCTCCTTCTGTCTGTCTCTGCCTTTACAGGACACACCGGCCGATTCGTCATCGCTCTGTTCAGCACCAGTCTGCTGTTCCTGCTCGCTCATGTGTGTTTCCAGATCTGTCTCTACACAGTGCCTGGCCTGGATGATGCTCTGGGACACAACTGTGAGTGAACAGCATGTCTGACTCCTAGAGGAAGAACATCATTGCCCAAGTGCTTGTACAAGGGTTGTTTTAGTCTTGATCCAGCTGCTCCTTGTTTTTTGGGGGTTTTTTTTTTTGTTTGTTTGTTTGTTTTTTTACAACTATTACTGTTATTATTAGTAGTAGAAGTATTGGTGGTGGTAGAAACCTGCTGCTGTAATCATAAAGACTGTCCTCATACTGAAGTCCTTTACAGTTTACAGTGTTTACATGAGTTGCGTTTAGAATACTCCTTTCATTTTCCCGTTTTACACGTTATAGAACATAGATCGATTAACGTCACACATCATTACGTCACCGCGCCACGCCGTCCGACGTCCCCTCCAGAATTTCACGTATCTACATACAGTTGGTCTTCGTTATGGAACCGTATACAGTTCTGGGTGTTGCAGGTTTAATTTTACAAAAGCTTCAAGTGCAGTTAATTATTTGTCACGCTGTACGTGCTAATAGACGACCGCTTGAAGTCGTGGGCTGCGTCCCAAACCGCGTACTTACCGTCTATATAGTAGCCGAGATACGTGTATTTCACTTCCTTCTATACAGCAGGTAAGTACGCGGTTTGGGACGCAGCCGTGCTCTCGTTTGCCGTCAAACAGTTGAGCTCTGCCGTGTGTGATCGTGTCCTGTAGCAAAATGCGGTGAAAACTCTCACACGACGTTAATAGTGTGATTAAGGTGTGTACATGTCTGTAATACACGTCAATAATGCGAATAAATCAGGAGTACTCCACACGTCTCAATTCCATTTGTGTTTACTTCGAGTGTGACTTTAGTGGGATTAAGGTCATCAATAATCGCTGTTCACATGCTAGTTTCTTAATCAGAGTATCGTCTTAATCGGGTTCATATGGGATTATTGTAGTCCATGTAAACATACTGACTTATCTGTTCCTATATTTTTGCTCACCTAAACATCGGGTGGTCTGATACTAATGGTTCGATGTTTTTATGTTGTTTAACACATCTAGATGTAAATACCAGGAAATAAAAACTGAAATCCTCAACCCTCTTCTAATATCCATGTTTTGATCCCAAACCCAAATGTATTTGGTGTACAGCACAAACGAAAAATTAATTGGTCCTGCCATTCCAATAGTTTCTTATCCAGAGCAACTTACAGCAGTGCTCTGGAGTTTACATTGAAGACACATCCTCCTGCTAGTGCAGATAGGTCCAGGACTAAGAATATCAGTGAGCGAAAACTGGAAACGTAGAAGTTAGAAGTTATACAGCAACAAAAGAAAATGTATATCGAGAGGTTTGTAAAAAAAAAAAAAATGAATGAAGTGCTGATTCCTGGGCTTGATGAAGAGGTGAGTCTTAAGTCTTTGTTTGAAGACAGTCAGTGACTCGGCTGTTAGGACAGCCAGAGGAAGTGCATTTCATCACCTGCGTGTCAGGACAGAGAAGAGTCTTGATGCACGTGGTCCTTGCGCCTGTAGCAGATCCACCCTCAGTAGGTCACAGTAATGCTGCGTTCACGGTGAAGCTGTAATAACATCATTTCCCACCTCGGGACGTCCGATGCCCGAAGTGGAAAATGAACACGGACGCCTCCATGAAAGCGTGTCTTTCGTATGCTCTGTCAGAGCACGTAACGCTCATAAAACGTTGCTTTAACCACACTTTTACACTTACAGACCTGAGTGCCTACTGGTGGTGTTCAGCTGTAGTGAACTTTAAACATCTGTGCACTATTTTGTACTGAAATTGTAGCACAGCTGACATTAGCAAGTAGCTTAGCAACGAGCCAGCTAATGTTAGTGATGAGTCTAATGTTGATGATTACTTTCTGAAAACAGCAATTAGTATGGCCAGTCTTCTAGATTTAACCTATAAGACTGGTGAGAAAACGACACCAAGTCGACACGTTGCAATTGCAAGTCGAGGAGGCGCTTTCGGTATTATTTTCCCGAATTACAAGTCGCGGCTTTGCCTCGCGCGCAGCATAAATACGGCCCGCGGCTTATATGTTCGGGGAGCTTGAAAAGACTCTTGTACACACCTGAGACATCTTACTAGCAATTTGGCAATAACACTAAAACAATAGCGCTCACCTTAAAACGTGTAGCAGACCATAAATTATATTGGATTCACTTGTGCTTGATTTCGGGTTGTTCGCTTTAATCGAGCTGTGTTCGTCGTGGATTATAATTTTGAGAGTTGAAGAGTGGCAGCTTCTGTTTAACATATCTCAGCTGTGCATCATCAGTGGTGCAATATTGCCTTTTGTAGTACTGATATAAAAAACAAAACCCCGTTAACAAACAGATTTATATTCCATTGTTTCTGTGAACATTTCGATCCTTTATGACCTTTATCCTTTCTTCACAGGTAGCACATGGGAGACTCTGTCGAGGCACATCGGGGTGTCCAGGTATGTACATAACGTGTAAAATCATTTAAAATAACAGTGAAAAGGTGCGTTGGCACATTATCGTTTGTGAATGAGATGTGTGTAGTTCAATACATCACTGAGATTAATATGAAAGCTGTCGGTTATATTCAAGTATTAATGTATAACGTTCCTATCACGTATGTGCCGATAATCGAGTCATGTACAATACCGTGTGATATTCAAGGACAACAGTATTGTAATCTGGGACAGTTCATAATTGTCTCCTGTACAGTTTCCTAGGTAGCATGTTTTCACGATGTATTTTGCCACGTATACAAAGTAGCGTATAGACAGCTGGCTTCCATATATGTTGAAATTGAAGCAGCATGCCCTTTATCGATTTATACGATGATGACAGGACGAGAAAGCAAACTAAATGGCTAGAGGTCCTACACTAATGACTAGACGACGTGTTACCGAAAGAGCGCACGTCCAACTCAAATGAACACACATTTGAGTCTTCCCGTTGCGTGGACCATTTGTTTACGACTTTAGAGGACGCACCCCAGAATTTACTTCGTGTTAGCTCTTAGATTTGAGTTGTACAGACACCAAAACTCACCCTATGCTACTAATCCGTGTCCAGAGAAACTCGACTGGCAGGCAAGAGAGGAAGACTCCAGACTTTTAGTGCCAACACAAATAGGGATACTTTTGTGCCAGTTTTCCCTAAAATCAACAAACTTATGGCCAACTATCACAAACTCAGCCCAGCTATAAAAACACCGGCTGTAGTTTTGTAATGTAACCCCGGCGTAAAGTTGTTTGTTTTGGGCAAAACTGAAGGAAGCAGCACATGTAGCATTCTTGACAAAGAGCGTCCCGAAGTCTGGAAACGTTCTGACGCGTGGTGATACTGACGGGACTGAATACTCTAAATGATGCCTAATGATGTACGTCAGAATGTAAAACTGCGTCCGAACGTCCGTACTACCCCACGTAGAGCAGGCGGATAGCAGTACGCCGAAGGAGTATGTCCGAATTCTCAGTGTTCATAAAACAGTAGGTGAGAAATACCCGCATACCCTGATGCTTCCGCAGAGATTCTGCAGTACAGAACCAATGGACACCGCGCTATCCCATAATGCAGTGGGACTGGCACCGAAGAGCAGTCAGAAATCAAAAACAGCGGAAGGCAGTGTAAATCGTTGTAGGTTTAAATAAGAACGTACAGTTGCGGTGCAGGTGCTCTAATCCGACGGGATCTTTAAGTGTGTGCAGTTGTGACGTCGTCGTAGGTCACATGACAATGCCTATATGGCGGATGTAGCAGTAGGTGCTGAATCCATTGCAGTAGATACTGTTAAAGTAGACGATTTCGGATGGAGCCTAAATGGTATCAATCTTGTAAACGTTTAGAATCTCACAGGAAGTGCCCATGACTCGTTTGCACTTGAATTAATAAATGGATAACTGCATTGACGTTTGAGCCATGACACGTATGATGTGCGATGCCGATGCCTCCAGAATGCCGCTGGGCGATCCCTGGAACACCGTGCGTCTCCTTTCCCCGGACCTGGGTGTGTTCGTCATGTCTCTGATCACCATGGTGCTGTGTAAGCGTTTGCTGAAGAGGAGAGAGGAGGCGTCCGCGGCGCACGGCTTCCATCAAGAGGTAGGTGGACTGCGTCACGCCGCATGACTTCCTATTCGCAGTCTGCTCACTGAATAGAGTATAACGTAATGTGCAGTTCCACCGCAGAAACCTTTTTAGGAACCCAGGAACGTTTTAGAAACTTCAAACCTCTCAAACACACGGGCCGTAGATCCGGGATGGTTTTTAGCTCCAGCTACAGGTTTGAACTTTTTGGTGAAGCGCAGACTTCTCGGGCGGAACTTGTACGCAGAAGATGAGCGACACCGAATGACTGACACAGAATTTTAAATGTGCGTTCAGTTCGTCGGTAGTCATGAGGCATGACTGGCAAAACGCAATGTTCTTCCACAGGAAGTGAGAGAGAAACTTTGAGGGAGTGTCTTTGAGAAACAGTCCTGAAGCGTAGAAACACATGTACATGTATAATAGAGTTGTAGAACCCATAATCCCACGACGTACATAAATAGCTTGCGTTTATTCAGCGCTCTTTTCCTACATGAGACAACACCGAGGTCACTCAGTCAAACAGCAGACATTTCTGCAGGACTGTATGACGGGCAAATGAAAGACATTATAAATGCTTGTGTAAATATGAATGTGAACAAGCGAACAGTGCTCAAACAGCTAAATTCATCCTGATCGCTGTAGTAGACGCACGATAGCCGAGCGTAGTCCATGCGTCTCAGACCTGCAGCTCAGTGCTGTGCGTCTCTAATTGCATTGCGTTATCTAATTGGGTAACGGAGACGATTCAGGTCAGCCTGTAGACACAGACACAGACACAGGCAGGCCGCGCGAGTGTCTCGAGCTGCAGAGCTCGGCTTTGTCTTCATCCTGGACAAATAGTGACTTTTGTTCAGTTACCGAGGAACTAGATTTGGGGGTGGATTCTAGACAGGAGTCTCCCAGGTTCATGATTAGAAACGAGGATGTTCCTGTACAGTCTGGGACACGTCCGTAAACACACTTCAGCAGGATATGGCGAGCGAAAACCACTCGTTTCTGCTGCGGTGCAGCGGGTGTGTTTACAGCAGAGCTGCAGACGCTCGTTTTAGACACCGGAGGTGTGTTCAGGGTGCCCAGCTTCTCTTTTTACTTTTTACCGACTTCAGTTTTGAAGAATTGAAACTCTCTGTTCTACATTCTTCTGAAAGTGTGTGCTGACTTATTGCTGCCTGCTCCTTAGTGGGAGTGTTTAATCTGTAGATCTCGGGGATTTAGAAGAGAAAATGATTTCTTTTTTGTGCGCGCGAGTTGTGTGTGTGACAGGATGTCTTTTGTATGTGTGGATTGGTTTCTCCAAAAGAGCTATATTTATATTTTCAGTTCTCTGATCCGTTTAGGGGACTCCCCTGTCTGACTCATACACACACATACACACACACACACACACACACACACACACGCACGCTTGTTCTGTTGAATGACGTCCAAAGCCAAACTGTCTTTCAAACAGGATTACTGCAGCATGTTGACCATTTTTCCATTTTCTGTGTCAGTGCTTAAAGTTTTGGGTGTTTTTTTTTTCTTCTCTCTTCGTACTCAGACGTTCTCACTCACTCTCTTCGTACCATCTGGGAAAAGTACAGCCGGGTCCAACGACTTCCTCCCGCCCGTTGCCAAGACGACCGTGTCAACAAACAAAAGGCTGTGTGTCAGCGTAGGAAAATAGAAGCATAATTAGATCAATTAGCGACTGATTCGCCGAGCGCTCGTGTCTGCAACACCGAGACCAGCCACCAATAGAAACACATCCAACAGTCCTAAATGTTTGTTGGTTTAAACAGACGCTCGTTGGTCCAGCTACTATGTTTTCCACTCCCTCAGTGCCAGACTCTGAGCTGAAAGGCAGCGTTGGGACCGTCAAACACCAGAAGTGTTGATCTTACCGGAAATCTGTCTCCGGCCGCCTGGTGTCACGTGCTGCCTTCATGCTGGATATTTGAGTAATGTGTCTTTCAGGCACATATCAGCCTGGACATCTTCCAGCAGATTTTCAACACACAGCGGCGTGGAGAAACAGACTTTACTCATATTTTCCTACTGAAGAATTCAGATTAGCATCGCGTAACCGAGCCAGTGTTTGTTTGAGTTTTTTCGTATTCAGACCGACTCGGAGCCTCGGACGGTTTTGTCAACTAATATTTGTTCAATAAGATTTTTCTTTTTGACTGAAAGCTGCTGGGAAGATAAGTCGGGGGCCGCGACATTTACCACGGTCACTGTGTGTTCGGAGCGTAGTACAGATAAACCGTTTCAAGAAAATAGTGCAAAGGTAAAGGCTGTAAGGGGGAGTTAGTTACAAAGGCAAGAATATTTGTATTCAGTATATCCCTGTTAAAAAAAGGAAAGGCAGACTTTTGAAATGTATTTACGTGATCATTTTTTTTATTACTTGGGATAATTGTTATTATATTTGTATGTCGTTTTAATTTTATCCTTAGGGGATGCCAAGTGTTTTTTTGCGCTTGCCTTCAGTGTTCTGCATTACTCAGTATTGAGTAATGCTGAAATGGGTGAAACGGTCCGCATTATGACTGATCTCCAGATCCTTTTTTTTTTAAAGCTTGTTTTTCAAGATGTTTTTTTTTTTCTCTCCAAGTTGCCCAAATCCCTCTGCCTTGCAACATCACAAGCATAGTTCAGTTCTGTAGTGTAGAGCCAGACGTTGGAGATGTGAGGCGTGCACGCTGCGTGTATTAAATCATTCCACCGCTCACTCACACTTATAACGTTGCTGCGATATGCAAACATGCTAATCCACTGCCGTAAGAGCAAACATACAGTGTGCTCTGACCTGTTTACATAGTTAAGTCTGATTTATAGCTGCGTTTCTTTTTCTTTCTTTCTGTCTGTCTGTCTTCTGTCTGTCATTTATATACCACACCTTCACAAGGCAGCAAAGCTAACTGTAGCAGTAGCTCTTCTGTTGTCACATAGCTTTATTACACAAGGGTTAGTGGTGGCTTTGTGGTTAAGGTGTTGAGGTTGTGCCCAGAAGGTTGTGAGTCAATGGACAACTTGATGGTTTGACTGTATTCTGGCTCAGCTGTCACTGGGAGAAAATGGATAACTGCATTTTTATATATACATAAATACACACACACACACATATATATATATATATATATATATATATATATATATATATATATATATATATATATATATATATATATATATATATATATATATATATATGTATATATATATATGTGTATATATATATATATATATATATATATATATATATATATGTATATATATATATATATATATATATATGTATGTATATATATATATATGTGTGTGTATATATATATATATATATATGTATATATATATATGTATATGTGTATATATATATATGTGTGTGTGTATATATATATATATATATATATATATATATATATATATATATATATATATATATGTGTGTGTGTGTGTGTGTGTGTGTGTGTGTATGTATGTATGTATGTATGTATGTATGTATGCAGTTGCAATCAAAATTATTCAACCCCCCGTTGCAAATCAGGTTCATTGCCAAAATTCTTCAAGTTTAACGAAATTCAACCGAAAATGCAACTAATAATGATTTCTCCCGTCTCAAAATTATTCAACCCCTTCACGGTAAGCATCTTTAGTACTCAGTAGAGCACCTTTTTACTGCAGACAAGATGCATAGCTTCTGGCAGCGTTCCTGAGGAATATTAGCCCGTTCCTCATGAGCAATGGCCTCCAGTTCAGTAATATTCTTGGGTTCGTGTGCTGCAACCGCCTTCTTCAAATCCCCCCAGAGATTTTCTATGGGGTTCAAGTCAGGTGACTGTGATGGCCCTGTTGAATGTTCCAGGACTTCTTCTGCAACCAAGCCTTGGTGATATCTGAGGTGTGCTTGGGATCATCGTCCTGTTGGAAGGTCCAGTGACACCCAAGCTCCAGCTTCCTCACAGACGGCATGACGTTTTCTCCTAGGATTTCGCGGTACTTCAATGAATCCATCTTGCTTTCCACATGCCGCAGGTTTCCAGAGGATGCAAAGCAGCCCCAGAGCATCACCGAGCCACCACCATGCTTCACTGTGGACAGAGTGTTCTTTCTTCATTCTTCTAATGAAGCTCTTGATTAGTTGCATCAGGTGTGCTTGAGACCATACCTGTTTTGCATATTTGTGCTGTTGTGAGAGATTCTGTTCAGGGTGTTGAATAATTTTGAGGCCATATAATACATACACACACAGCTGAGTGATCGCTCACACTATCTGTAGTGCTACAACTCTGTAAAACAATGAGCTGTTTGAGTTCAGTAACCGCAAAAGCATGTGGTTCTCAAGTACCGGTACCTGACACTATAATATAATATTGATATTGTGATAAATGATTACATAGATATCGTTGGTATGGTGATGTATTTTTTAAACGTTTTTAATAATTACAAATTAAACGGTACTAAATGGATGCTATTGATTTGACGTATTTTTTTATGTAATCTGATTGGTCTTTGCAGGCATTAAAGAAAAGTATCATCAAACTCAGTATAACTTTGTTTATTTTCCTACTGTTTTGCAGACAGTTTGTTAGCTAAATTATATATAGCGTGATGCACACCGTGTACCGTAGGAATGTCCTCAAGTATTGTGATATGATATTTTGGTCATATCGCCCCAGCCCTACCTGACAGCCTGGGTTATGATGTGATAGCTGTCTGAACCTGCATACTTGGGCACTAGATCAGGGATTGTCAACAGGTCAGCCATGATCCAGATTCAGACCCAGCAAAGTATTTCACCGGACCAAACTGAGATGTTACGAATCGCCGGAGGGAACTTCAATTCCCAGCAGCCACTGCACCTCTGCATCACGGTCACATGACCACCCACACCTGAATGTCATCCCAGTTAACGAGCACCAGTCTGTTTGCACCTCACTCTTTGTCTGGATTTGTTTGTCTCAGGTTGTCACGTTATGCTCTCCGGTGCCCTAAGTATCGGTTTCTGTTCATTTTCCTTGTTTACGTATGCTTAGTGTCTTTTGTGTTTGGTCTGAACTCAGATTAAACTTTGAATAAAATTCAGCATTGAATTTATCTGTGATGTCACACGCCACAGTAGCGGTTAATGAAAGTAGACACTCAGGGCTTGAAGAATTTGCAGTTTTTCATAAATATTTGCTTTTACCTAGCCTCCTAGGTTTAAATGTTATTTGGTTGTGGAAGTTTTATACTGTGTTTTACTATCAAAAAAGCTTTAGTGTCCGTTTTATCTCTGGACCAATGTTATTGTGGAGAGGTGTGAGCTCACACCCCTCCAATTTCCCATTGCCCTGCTCACAAGCAGCTAAACACGGTCACGGTACTCTACACACAGAAACCCAACAGTGTCTTGACTTGATAACAGACTTGCAGCGATAAAATGATTGATTTGTTTATACTGATTGAAAATGTCCAATAGGTTTGATTTCCATTCTGCCGGCCGAGCAGGACGCCAGCGTGCTGCTAGAAAGGATTCAAGAATGTCATAAGTTCATCTGTTTATAGTCACATTTAAAGTTATAAAGTAAAGTGAACACGACGATGCAGCTTGTTCTGTAGCCTAGAAACTGGAAAGAGCGAACTCTTCTGTCGTGAAGACGTGTCTGAAATCTTAAAGGAACAGCTATGACTGTTACAAAACACCGACACCGGAGACTCCTTCCTGAGTTGTTAAACGTGTCATTCCAGGAGACCCAAACAGACGAAGAAGAAGAGGAGGAGGAGGATGAAGAAGGCGAGAGGGAGGAGGAAGAGGACAGGAAGGCGGAAAAGACAAGAGTACCAGCTCAGCTGTGCGCTCGCCTCAAAGCCACAGCTCAGCGTTTCCTCCACAACATGGGCAGAGTACTGGCCGTCACGCTGCTGGGGCTGGCTGGTGAGAAACTACACACCTACACGCTAATGGAGAAGGCACACTTATGGAATGCGTATGCAGAGAATGCATACAGTGTGTATTGAACCTGTACACACATTGAGACATACATATGGAGAGTATGCATATTTCTAGAACATGCCTTTTGTATTTATATTTATAACATGTACAGTATATTTAGCATGTATGGAGCATATAGAAAACACCGATGTGCAACATATCAAGAGTACACCAAAACGCTCTCAGTGTTTTGGACGTGTATTATCCTTAAGGATGTAATGTACTCAGAAATGTTACTGATATTAAATCAAAGTTAATTAAGGAATAAAAAACAATTAGGCGTGCTGTTATAGGAGAATAATCAGTGGCTACGTTTGCACGCACATGTAATTCTGTGTAAGATCTGTATCCGGGTTGCAGCCATACTCCGAATACGATGTTTATATGCGTACAGGCATCGGAGTATTCCTGTATACACGGTTGTTGTAAGTTTGCCCGAGTTGCAATTCCTAAATACCTCGCCTACAGCTAAGCATCTGTTCGCACCCACAATTCCTTGCAGAGAGAGCATGCGCATAGATCTCCTTTCAGTGGATTTTCTGAATAAGGTGTTCACATGCAACAAATCTCTGATTAAAACAGGAATATTCTAGGGGTGAGAATGTTAATTTGGGGAATCAGAATACAGTCTTAATCCGAATCGGGCAATTGGATCGTGGCATTTACGTAACACAATACTAATCAGAATATTCCCAAATTCAGATTAATACTGGAATGTAGATGTGCGTGTAAACGTAGTCACTAACAGGGTGGTGATGCGACCTGACACACAGTTTCTGTTACTACCCGAAATTGATACTTTCTCGATAACAGCACATCCTGAAGTGTTTTATTCTTCTTATACCACCAGTAAAAAAAACAACGACAAAAAAAAAACCGGATTAATAAAAAATCAAAAAATTTAAAGCAACAAGATTATCAGGTTCAGCTTATCAATTATGTTACGGCAGCTACAAACATTCGTTCCTTCCCCAGACACTTACAAAAAAAAAGATTTCTCTTGACAAAATGCAGCTTTACCACTAACAGTTACAAAGCACAAACACTGGAGACTGCATTCATAAACGTTAAATCAACAGCAAAATGTCTCCATAGCAACATTTACACACTTTGTATAATCTGTTTATGTGGAGCATCCAGTCACTGTATATTATGAGTTGTTACTATAGAAACAGGAAGGTATTAGAACTTGCACATTAATATAAAGCTGTATTTGTAAAATCCTTGTAGTTTGCACTACTGTCAGAGCTGCTGCTGTAGAAATCTAATCAACACCAATCAGATTTGAGAATTCTCCAGTGCTGTGGTATAATAACGAGCATCGCAGGTGTCCATTGCTAGCGTTAATTTATTGTCAGCAGAGTTATGTGCCTGTTGTTGCTGTTATACAGTAATGGTAACGGTAATGATAAACACGGTTTATGATATATTGACTACTACATTTTAACATCTCCAAGTCAAGACGTTTGCGAAAAACAGACTCCAGAAGCATAATATTTAAGCTTAAACTTCCTCTTTGGTTGTGTTACAGTCTACATGGGACAAATGTTTACTTTTGATTGATGACTCTATGTAAAATAAGATCAACAAAATGGCCCTGATAATCTGCTTCAGTCGGTGTACAAGTACAGAAGATTATTCAGATTTCCTGTACGTCCGTGTTTAAAATAACTGAGCGATTATTTGCTTGAAAAATATTTATCTATCAGCGTGTGATGTTCTGCGCAGGTATCACATTGCCCTCGGCGTTCTCCTCCGTCTACTTCCTGCTCTTCATCATCGTGTGTACCTGGTGGGCCTGCCACCTTCCCATCAGCCACCTGGGCTTCAACGCACTGTGTGTGATGGTGGGCTTGTTCACAGCGGGGCACTTGGTGTGCTTGTACTTGTACCAGAGTACGGTGGCGCAGAGCTTCCTCACCCCGAGCAGCCTGTGGGCCAGGTACGCTTTAGCACTACGCACTCCTCCAACCACATCACTGCTGCTCTGCTGAATGAGTACAACACACTGACATTATTTCCTCCACCAAACGTACACATGAAACAGATCCACTAGTTTGCGTCTGATTATTGGGAATTTCTGGCTAATTCTTCTTGGCCGTAATTCCTTTCCCTAAAACGTTACAAAGCTAACTGATATTAGAAATATTCTGATTGTTGATGTTTGATGGCAAATGTCTAACCAGTGACCTAAAACATTATCAGATTTTCTCACAAGTCCTGAAAGTAGATAAACAGAAATAAATTATTGGATAAATTGAGGAAAATGATCCAATATTACAGATCTGTGAGTGGCAAAAGTATGTGAACCTTTGCATTCAGTATCTGGTATGACCCCCTTGTGCACCAATAACTGCAACTAATCTATTTCGGTAACTGTCGATCAGTCCTGCACATCGGCTTGGAGGAATTTCAGCCCGTTCCTCAGTACAGAACAGCTTCAACTCTGGGATGTTGGTGGGTTTCCTCACATGAACTGCTTGCTGCAGGTCCTTCCACAATATTTCTATTGGATTAAGGTCAGGACTTTGACTCGGCCATTCCAAAACATTACCTTTATTCTTCTTTAACCATTCTTTGGTAGAACAACCCATGTGCTTAGGGTCGTTGTCTTGCTGCATGACCCACTTTCTCTTGAGATTCAGTTCATGAATTCTCTGGTGTTATTCAGAATTCATCGCTCCGTCAATGATGATGAGTCGTCCTGGCCCACATGCAGAAAAACAGGCCCAAACCATGACACTACCACCACCATGTTTTACAGATGGGACAAGGTTTTTATGCTGGAATGCAGTGTTTTCCTTTCTCCAAACATAACGCTTTTCATTTAAACCAAAAATTCTATTTTGATCTCATCCACCCACAAAACATTTTTCCAGTAGCCTTCTGGCTTATCCATGTGATCTTTAGCAAACTGCAGAAGGGCAGTAATGTTCTTTTTGGAGAGCAGTGGCTCCCTCCTTGCACCCCTGCCATGCACACTATTGTTCAGTGTTCTCCTGATGGTGGACTCATGAACATTAACATTAGCCAATGTGAGAGGTCTTTAGTTGCTTAGAAGTGAGCCTGGGTTCCTTTGTGACCTCGTGGACTATTATACGTCTTGCACTTAGAGTGATCTTTGTTGGTGGACCACTCCAGAACAGAACGCTCACTCACACCTGATTGTCATCCCGTTGATTGAAAACACCTGACTAATTTCACCTTCACATGAACTGCCAATCCTAGACGCTCACATACTTTTGCCACTCACAGATATGTACTATTGGATCATTTTCCTTAATAAATAACTGGCCGAGGATAATATTTTTGTCTCGTTTGTTTAATCGGGTTCTCTTTGTCTACGTTTAGGACTTGTGTGGAAATCCGATGCTGTTTTAGGTCATATGTATGCACGTATATATAGAAAATTCTAAAGTGTTCACAAACTTTCAAGCACCGCGGTAGGTCCTCACTTTCAGTTGGGTCGCAGTGTGGTCCAGCACACACGGCACAGTTCATAATCCGGATCACCACCACTTGTATAGAGCATACTGTATTTCATATCACATGACCATGATTAGTAATGCTATCAGTGCTTTTCTCTGTATTCTTCATATTGTCTTCCTATTGCTCAGTTCCTAAACATTTCTAAACTTGTATTTGCTGGCTTTACAGCAGCTGAGAAATTAATTACAGTGTGTTGGAAACCATCTCACTCTCTTTGAAATAGACATAGGATATGTTGGACGTCATATAAATGGATCCTTCAGCAGCTAGAATTAATGGTGCTAATGGGATACCCTTATAGTGCTATTGTGTTAGTGTTATTTTTACCTTTGCAGCTTTTACACAGAGCTAGGCCTGCACCAAGTAAAATTGTATTTCTCTCCCCAAGTCCTGGTGTCACCTACATTCTGCCACTCATAATTCAAAGAAGAAAAAAAAACACCACTTGCTCATAATATGTACGTGTGTGTTATGTAAATGTGAGATGTATGGGAATGAAGAGGCAGCGTGTGATGAATGTAGGACGATGTGTCGTGTATAAGTGTGGGTGGGTGTAGGGATCAGCACATTTAGCTGGGAATGTTCCGGATCGTTTATTTTCCCTGGTGTGTGTGAAGGGAGCAGGGATTGACGGGAAGTAAAGTTCTGTGGGAAGTCCCCTAGCCGTCAGGGTTCTGTGCCATCCTGGCAGACCTCTGATGCATGAAGCTTAGAAATGGCTTCAAAAACACACACACACACACACACACACAAACTCTGTTTGACTGGCTGTGTGTGTGTCGTGTCGTCGTCAGGCTGCCAGCTATGTGCATCTCCTTAATTTTGTACTGATACGAAAGTGATGATGGACGTCAGGCACAGGCTGCAAAATAGTTCTGTAAAATTACACACACACACACACACACACACACACACACACACACACACACACAGGCATCATTCTAACCTGAAGCTTCTGTTTTTCTCCAGGCTTTTTGGCCTTAAGGATATCATTAGCCCTTTTAATTGCTCCTCCCACTCTGATGAACTCTTGTTCAACACACGGCATGATTGGCCTGTGTACGTCAATCCAGGCATCCTCTTTCTTCTCTACATCACCGTCGTAACAGTCCTGAAGATGAGCAGTCGTGATTACCTAGAAAAGGTAGCTTGCACCCTTTAGTTAATTTTTCATTTTTATTTTTTTTAAACTGAATCACAACCACCATTTTACCTTTACCTGGTGCTTATTAGTGTATGATGTGATTGGTTTTACAGAATAAGGGCGTGGGAGAGGAGGTGGAGCTAATGCCATGGGGGGGAGGCCGAATAACCCCTGAAGATGACACTAAGGTGGGTCCACAAACATACAAGGCCTGGCTAACTCATTTCATGCATTCATTTAAAAAAAAAAAAAGATTTAATCAGAAAAATAAACACAACTGCACGAGTATGATGTTTTTACTGCTACAGTGAACGCTCTCAGAAGCACTCCACTGTTGTACAGAGATTGTACAGCACACACTGATTTCAGTTTAAACTTGAGTTTTTATTTCCTACACAGTACTGGGTCAGTGTAAATGTCTCCAAGTAGTGTTTGATGCAGGAATAATTGATTTCTTATTGAAGAAATTCAGCATGAGTGCAGTATGGCTTTCTGTTCACTGTACTTGCTACAAAGGATAAAACCTCGAGACAGCATGGAGGAAATCCAGATCGTTGTCATGGTTGTGATGGAACCTACTGCATTCGATCCAGTACTCACTGCTCGGCCGTTGATCCAGTACGTACTGATCGGTATCAGTGTGTAGTATGAATACAATCCGGATGTACTACATCGTCCATGCTGGCATTGTCCCGTGACCTACAAATTAAAAAAGAGCCAACGTGCTGCCTTCAGCCATTTTTGGTTCTGACGGCTTTTCCGTGCCAGTCCCGTTGCCTTATGGGATAGCACAGTGTGCATTACTTCCCTACTGCAGTATCTCAGCAGAAGCAGTAGGTCATCCGGGTATTTCTCGCCTACTCATTTATGAATACCGAGAATTATACCAAGAATTCGGACGTACTGCTTTTCGCCAGCCGTATAGTACGGTAGTAGGGACGTTCATACGCAGCCATAGTTTCATGCACATCAGTTTCGAACACTGATTGTGTTTTTGGAGGTGTCTTGATCTTAGGAATTAATGCACACCAGACAGCCGGCCAGTCAGAGGTGGCATTTCTGTGCTCACAGACAGCATTTAAGATTCAGGATTCAAGATCTTTATCATCATATGTACTTTGTACAATGAAATTCTTATTGTACCCTGTCCAGACAGCAGGGTGAAAGGGCATAAGCAAACAATTCAGACACAAAAAAGACACCAATAAGTGTCTGCTGGAAATTGTTACATGTAATTAAATTTTTTATTTAAAAAAATAATAATAATCATATTACACCTACCCTGTCCAGGGTGTCCCCCACATTGGGCGGGGAGTTCCCTGGGATAGGCTCCAGGACCCCACCCCCCCACCCTGTGTAGGATAAGTGGTATGGAAAATGAATGGATGGATATTACACCTTTTATAAGGAGACAAAGCCTTTTTTCCTACACAAGCTATTTATACATACAGTTTAGAAGACGTACTTTTCAATTGGCTTAGGCTAGACAACTACAAGTAGAATATGGGACGTTATTCAAACAGTGAAATTTGTTCTGCCGGCCGTAAAATTAATTTAGCATTAAATTGAATGGTTTTTCATAATGGGAAAAGTAATATCGCATTTTACAAACCCATACTGTTGACTTTAGACATCATGATGCATCACAATGCATAAAGAATTGTTTTATAATTGCATCTTGGCATCCTGAATTGAAATGTAATTGGAAAAAAAAAAAAAGGTGGGGAAGTGCACATTCCTATCTTTAGTCACAATATTAATAGAGACAGCAGCAGTAGATCATGCAGAATGGGTCTGCTTCTGTCTGAATGGCATGCTCAGAGGTTTGCGTCTTAATAGCATTAATTATTGTATAACAGTATACTAGAACAATGGAAATTTCCATTACGGAGCTTGTTTCCGTAATTATTGCAGCTTCGCTTGAATATTTAATTGCTTTGTGCTGTGTTTCTGTTTAAATGATCTGATTTTTTTTTATTATTATTATTATAGCGAATGTTGCTGGCTACAGGTGAAAGTCCTGAGCAGGAAACAGACACCAGCGGTGCCAAAGCCCACGGCACAAACGGTTCCAGCCAACACGACCTAGGTAAATCTGTGTGTTTCTACCAGACAGAGATTCAGCAGTGTATTTGGGACTCTGTGTGTCTAGTGATGTTAACGCACACAGATGCGCTGTGACACACGAGGTTCAGTTTACAGGGAGTGAATATTTATGCTCATCAAGCTTTAATGACGAGGCCTGTTACAGAAACAGTTACAACGAGTTATGACTGTAACTCAGTTTACTGTAATGGTACAAGATCAGTTTCAGGACCTTTGCTATCGCAAACACCTCTAAATCTGTAGAGAGAGCTCCAGAATTAATGGCACCCTTGGTGAAGATGGGTAAAAAATAAAAGAAATTTTTAGTGTGAAATTAAGGTAAGACGTTTGTGTGTGTGTGTGTGTGTGTGTGTGTGTGTGTGTGTGTGTGTGTGTGTGTGTGTGTCAGGTCCCAGCTCAGAGACAGTGCAGCAGCAGCAGCAGCAGCAGCAGCAGGACAGTCCTGTACGATTAGTGTGGCGGATGATCATGCAGCAGAGTTACGTCTGTGCTCTCATCGCCATGATGGTAACGTCCTCATCATGTTTTTTTTTTTTTTTTATATCAGCCTCCTACGTTCTGTATGTAAAGTAAAACATACTATTGATAATACCTGCATTTCAGCAGTTATGATGGATATATGAATATATATGCAGGTATGGAGCATCACCTACCACAGCTGGTTGACGTTTGTGCTGCTCTTATGGGCGTGTGTGATCTGGATGCTGCGAGCACGCCGCCGCTTCGCTATGCTCTGCTCACCCTTCATCCTGCTGTATGGGCTTGGCCTGTGCTGCCTGCAGTACGTCTGGGCCATGGACCTGGAGCGCGAACTGCCAAAGCACTTGGGTTACATGAGCCTGAAACAGATGGGACTTGACCAAGCGCCTTATCCCTGCCTACGCCTGGGAGCCATGGTGAGGGCTTCTGAGAAACCCAGTTTACTGTGCCGCGATGACTTTCATTAGGAATGAATCATACACATGAATAGTATTACTGTTAGTAATAACCATAGTACACACTCATGCATGTAGTGCACCGTCTGATGAATCACGTTTCTGCCCATACCACACTGATTATTGTGTGTCCCTAAAACACCCAGGAACTATAAGACTTGCTCATCAAAGATCAAAGAGGGAGTAAAATCACCCGAAACTTTTAATATATAAATGATAAGTTGCTTGGAAAGAGTGGTTTAAAAAAAGACAAAGAAAAAGCTACAGGAGCTCCTCTACTTTTACCCCCACAGCAAGACATTTTAGCTTCTATAAATGTGCACATTAAACACCCTCAAACATACACGCCTCTACCCCTTTCACTGAAAAACCGATGATGCATGGATCTCTATTTGCATATTGGAACCTGATTATCTTTTTTATTTTCTGACTCATATATTTTAATGCCTTCCTGCCACAGATTCAGTCCTAACTCAGGTTTTCTAATGAGATTTTCAGCTTCCTCCGTTTCTTAAAACGATTTGGCAAAACTGCCAGAGTGAACATTTTCAAACTTTGTCCAGTCTGCACATTCAAATGAGCTTAAAACAAAATGCCCCCCCCCCCCCCCCCCCCCCCAAAAGACGTAAAAAGGTTCATCATGACTTTAAAAGCCACTCATGATCCGTCTCGAACGTTAGGTCTCGTCAGTGTTTTAAATGAAAATTAGAAAGTCATTCGTTTAGAAAGTCCTGATCTTAAATAACGAATATGCATCCAGCCGCTAAGGTAACATAACCACGATGTATAAAAAAAGTGCTTCTCACTCCATTTCTTGCCCAGCTGCTGTTCACGCTGACGTTCTGGCTGCTTTTACGGCACTCGGTAAAGGATAAGTTTGGGAGGAAGAAGAAGCAGAACGTCACACTCGAGGAGGTCACCACTGGAGGTGAGAGAGGCGGCTGAACCCCACTCCACACCTTCTCATACTCACTCCTTTGATCAACAGGTGTATAAGAGACCACGTGCTGGTTTGAAGAAAATCAAATCTCCGGCTGGTTCCTTGATGCGGTCGAACTTTTTGAGGTTCATGGACTCATGCTGAGGATAATTTAAAAAAAAAAAATCAATAAGCTCTCTTTCCTGTGTTAGTCCCATGTAAGCATTTCAAAACACGTGAATATGACATTCTCTCTCTCTCTCTCTCTCTCACTCTTATCCTCCAGAGAGCATGGGCCAGGATGACTCCACTCTAAAGCTGCTGGGAAGAGTGGTGATGAGTCTTTATGCTAAGTATTGGATCTACGTGTGTGGAGGGATGTTCATCATGGTCAGTTTTGCCGGGAGGCTGGTGGGCTACAAGATCGTCTACATGCTGCTGTTTCTGCTCTGCATGTGCCTCTACCAGGTAAAACCACACATCCTGCTTACTATAACAGAGTGCTAACTAGGCCACGATGTTTTTTTATTCTGTTCGAAATTATGCAAACACTAACAGTAAGTAAGCAGCTGCTACTACTACCACTGCTGCTATTAATAATAATAATAATATCGTTGTCATTGATGTTCTCTCTCTGTCTCTCTGTCTCTGCAGGTGTACTACTCTCTATGGAGGAGGCTACTAAAGCCATTCTGGTGGTTGGTGGTGGCCTACACCATGTTGGTGCTTATTGCCATCTACACCTACCAGTTTGAGGACTTTCCAGACTACTGGAAGAACTTCACCGGCTTCACAGAGGATCAGTACGCTATATAACCTTATTTACTTGTCCAAACAGCAGATATTACTTAGCTGACACTAGTGAGACGGGCGTTGGACCTGTGCACACGTGTGAGATGTGAAAGATTGTTGTGCACACGGCTATAAATAAAATTGTCAAATATTTGCACAAATCTCCTTGATGTATTTGGAGTGTCTTTTGATAATGTGTGTGTGTGTGTCTGTCTGTCTATGTCCATGTGCGAGAGCGTTGTGTGTGTCAGAGTGCCCTCGACTAATTTTGGCGCCCTCTGTAAATATGAGCAAAGAAGGCTGTGAAAATTTGTCTTTATTGTTTAACCTTTTGATCTTTTGTTAAAATAATTCACAAAAATACTCTGCTCTTATGGATATCAAACAATTGCAAACAAAACACAGGTATATCCAAAAATAATATTGTTAAATATCGGTGTGCAACAATTATTGACACCCTTTTAGTCAATACTTTGTGTTACTTCCCTTTGCCAAGATAACAGCTCTGAGTCTTCTCCTATAATGCCTGATGAGGTTGGAGAATACATGGCAAGAGATCTGAGATTGTTCCTCCATACAGAATCTCTCCAGATCCTTCAGATTTCAAGGTCCACGCTGGTGGTCTCTCCTCTTCAGTTCACTCTACAGGTTTCCTATGGGTTTCAAGTTAGGGGACAGGGATGGTCAGGGCAGGACCTTGATTTTGTGGTCAGTAAACCATTTTTGTGTGATTTTGATGTATGTTTTGGATCATTGTCCTGCTGGAAGATCCAACCACGGCCCATTTTAAGCTTTCTATCAGAGGCAGTCAGATTTTCATTTAATATCTGTTGATATTTGATAGAGTCCGTGATGCCATGTATCCTAACAGAATGGGCAGAAAAACAGCCCCAAGACATTAAAGAGCCACCTCCATATTTAACCGTGGGCTTGAGGTACTTTTCCATATGGCTATCACTCTGTGTGCCAAAACCACCTCTGGTGTTTGTCAAAAAGCTCTATTTTGGTTTCATCTGACCATAGAACCCGATCCCATTTGAAGTTCCAGTAGGGACTGGCAAACTGAAGACGCTTGAGTTTGTTTTTGGATGAGAGTAGAGGCTTTTTTTCTTGAAACCCTTCCAAACAACTTGTGGTGATGTAGGTGACTTCAGATTGTAGTTTTGGAGACTTTCTGACCCCGAGACGCAACTAACATCTGCAATTCTCCAGCTGTGATCCTTGGAGATTTTTTGGACACTCGAACCATCCTCTTCACAGTGCGTTGAGACGATACAGACACACGTCAAATTCCAAGTTGATTCACATCATTTCCAGTCGACTGGAACTTCTTAATTATTTCCCTCATTGTGGAAACGGGCATTTTCACTGCTTTTGCTATTTTCTTATAGCCACTTCCCATTTTGTGAAGCTCAACAACCTTTTGCCGCACATCACTGCTATATCCCTTGGTCTTACCCATTGTTGTGAATGACTAAGGGAATTTGGCCTATGTGTTACCTCATATTTATACCCCTGTGAAACAGGAAGTCATGGTTGAACAATTTCCTGTTCATAGTCACCCAGGTGTACTAAAAAATTTTTTTAAATATCAGTGGGACTATACTTCAAATATATTTTTCTCATATGAATTCATAGAGGTGCCAATAATTGTTGCACACCTATATTGAACAAAGATTTTTTTTGGATAAACCTGTGTTGTGTTTGATAGCCATGAGAGCAGAGTATTTTTGTGAATTTTTCAAGCACAATATCAAAAGGTTAAACAATAAAGACAATTTTTCACAGCCTCTTTGCTCATATTTACCAAGGGTGCCAATATTAGTGGAGGGCGCTGTAAACTTGTCAGTGTGTTTCCCTTCACGTCACTGACATCTGCATGTTTCTGCCCTCCAGACTTGGAGATATTGGCCTCGAGACGTTTAAGCTGTCCGAGCTGTTCAGCAGTATTCTGATTCCAGGCTTCTTCTTGTTGGCCTGCATCCTGCAGCTGCACTACTTCCACAAGTCCTTCATGAAGATCACAGACCTGGAGCACGTCACACCTCTGCACAGGCACGACCTGTATCTCTCATCTCTCACTGCTGATCAGTGCGCTAACAAACAAACGCTTAGTCTGGATAATTATAAGAACAAACTGCATTTACATAGCACTATTCAAAGCATCCCAATAAGTCTATGAGAGCATAACTGGCTCCATCTGCACAGGCCAGGTTTTTAAATAGTACATCATGTTAATCTTACAGGACCTTTGAGAGCATATGAATAATCATTCTCCTGAAAGGAAAATCCACTGAAACACGTTAAATAGGTTTATATTAAAATATATATGATACGCTTAGTGATTCTGGTGCTGATTTGTTGCTTGGTGCTACGCTAGTCAGAAAGTAGAGGTTGTTTACAGCTCTGATGTCACACGGGGGACATAGCCCTCAATTAGCATTGTGCATCATCACAAACTCGCTCAAAAAGACATGACTTAGTCATGCAATTTGTACATAAAGATAGCAGACAAAGTCAATTTTAAAGACAGTGAATTAACCAGAAATATAAATAAAATATAAAGAAGTTATTCCAGCTTCAAGATGCTGTTGTTTTGAGTTCTGCACTGTCTTTTTATCCCTCTTAATATAAATAGCAGTTTGCATTACAGAAACCATATAAGCAAGTCTAATTGAGATTATAAAGAATGCAGTATGCTTTAATGTGTGTGTGTGTGTGCGTGCGATGAGACTTTGATGCGATGAGGTTGCACAATGCTAAACTGGTTGTTATAAGCTTCTCTTACTTGTTCGCGTCTTGCGAAACCGTGGCCGATCAACTGCATCTGGAGTAAAGGGGACATTTTGTACACTTAATTTTATCTGAACATTTTTGGTCATATATAACGGTCATGTCATGTCTTCCTCACAGTCCTGTAATGAAACCGTTTCAGGTGGTGTTCTGTTCGGACTCATCTGAAGTTCTTTCTTTGCTCCTAAGCGAACTCATATAAACGTGTGTTGTTTGGACATGCAGAAAGAGATCTGCCCTGAAGACGGAGGGAGGAAACTTTGCAGAGGAAGAGCTGAACACAGAGCTGGGAGATGATGAGTCAGAAGATGGAGGTCAGGCAACAAAATAGGACATACTGACATTTTGCCGTATAAGTATGATGTTGATTTCGATTCTGTATGTTCTGGACCTATTCTATACTTAATATATTTAATGCTAGATGTTTACAACTTTCCAATTTTTTTTTTTTAACTCTCCCTCAGTGATGGTGCCTAGTAAGTGGGGGCTGGTGATGGACAGACTCATGGTGCTCTTTAGGAAGTTCTTCGACATCCTCACCCACATCCAGGCTTTTCTCTGGCGTGTCCTGGAGCTCCACATCCTCAAAATTGTTGCTCTGTTTGTCATCTGGGTGGCGCTTTCAGAGGTCTCAGAATAACTATTACACTTATTATATTTGATTTATTTTACCACAGCTCTGTTGAGTTCTCAGATCTGCTGGTTGTTGATTAATAACAGTAGATCCAGTTCTGATTCAAACAATAGGCTTATATTAAAGCGCACCTATTATGGTTTTGAAATGCACCTATTTTTTTTAAAGGTCTCGTACAATAGATTTACATGCCAAGGTCAAAAAACACTTTAATGTGCTGATAATTGAAATTGCAGCGACACAAACGACTCGTTAAATGATTCATTTTAAAGGATTCATTCTAAACTCCTCCCTTCAGAGAGCATACTCTGCTCTGATTGGTCAGATGTCCCAGTCTGAAGATGAAGACCAGAGGCGGGGGGGTTTTGTCTCAAACCTACGTAGGTTAGTACAGGAAGTGTGTCTGGAATCACTAACGTCTCGTTTCAGCCGTTCAGAATCGATTCCTTCTTCTGGGAGTCAATAACCCCGCTTGTCGCGAGCTTTGATCTTTGAAACTTTGCAGACTTTTTTAAATTCACAAACAGCGATATAACATACTACATGAAAGGTAATTGAAAAACCATAATAGGTGCACTTTAATGTATTCGTTGTAATGTGTTATCATTTCTATAATAAAAACCACTTCACAGGGACTTGTATGGCTAATAATGCACAAATAAACAAATGGGTTTTTATTTTACAAGGACATGGAAGTTTTCCATAAAGAGACGTTTATGGAAGTCTCCAGGATCAGCATATTTTTTCACCATGGGGAAAGTCTTTATCATAGAGGAGTTTGCACTTTTTGGTTTGGTTTCAAGTACACCAAATGGAAATTTGGTTGGGGTTTTTGGACGTGTTTTGACAAGCAAACATTTGATCCTCTTTGAAACTCTATCAATTGACATAAAATTGACAACTCTCACAATCTGAATGAACGAAAAACAGATCAGTCACATGGATATGTAAGTACACCACTACATTTATCACACCTTCAAAGCCATAAAATTGAATCATGTGTTGAAGATTGGGAGTGCAGGTGGAACCTGTCTTATTTATACCCCTCTCATATCTAGTGGATGGTGTTCCCTTTGTTATTGAGGTGTGTGGTGTCATCATGCCAAGATGTAAAGAGTTCTGTAAGGCCTTCAGATAAAAGGTTGTGGATGCCTATGAGTCTGTGAAGGGATTTAAAAAGATCTCCAAATTATTTGAAGTGCAACATTCCACTGTAAGGAACTACAAATGGCGCAGATTTGTCTTCCAATTTGTCCGGTACTGGCCGTCCCAGTATATTCAACCCAAGAGCAGAATGTCTGATGCAATAAGAAGTCTCACAGAACCCCAGAATTTCATCACAGGATCTGCTAGTAAGTCTTGCAACTGTTAGTGTCAAAGTGTATGCTTCTACAGTTACAAAGAGATGTACAAATTTGGTCTGCATATGAGACTACAGTTCACCAATGAGCATATAGGCAAAGCCCAGGCCTTTTGGAATAATGTGTTCTGGACAGACGAATCAAAGATATAGTTGTTTGGCCACAGCAATAGCAGACATGTTTGGCTCTGACCAAAGACAGCTTTTCAGGAGAAGCACCTCATACCAACTGTGAAGCACGGTGGAGGAAATGTTATGGTTTGGGGTTGCTTCGCTTCCTCAGGGACTGGAGCTTGCATTCATTGATTCAACTATGAATTCTGCATCATATCAAAGGGTGCTTGAAGATAATGTGAGTCCATCTGTCCGAAAGTTGAAGTTGAACCAAAAGTGGATCTTTCAACAGGATAATGATCCTAAGCACACTAGCAAATCCACCAAGGAACGGCTCAAAAAGAAGAAATGGAGGGTTATGGAATTCTTAGTCAAAGCCCAGATTTGAATCCCATTGAAATGTTGTGGGGGATTTGAAACGTGCAGCACATGCAAGAAAACCCTCAAACACCTTGCAACTGAAAGAATATTGCATGGAAGAGTGGTCAATAATTCCAGCAAGCCTGGTGGATAATTCTGCAAAACACCTACAAGAAGTTATTACTACTAAAGGGGGCAAAACTAGCTTCTGGGGCAAAGGGTGTACTTACTTTTTCCACCGAAGAATCTCACATCTATTGATATTTCTGTTGAATAAATGATTAAATAAGCTATTTTCCCCTGTGGTTCTGTTGAACTATATCAACTTTATTAATAGACACGGTTTCAAAGATGATCAAATGTTTGCTTGTCCAAATATGTCAAAAAAAGACCATTTCCATGGGGTGTACTTATTTTTTCACATGACTGTAAATGGCTAATAAGTGCAAAATGTCATTCATTAATAAATAAGTTTTTAATGGTTTGTAAATTGCTTTAGTACAAGAGGAATAAGACACTCTAAAACATTGTGATGTGATGTTACTGGAAAATAATCCATCAGCAGTTAAACTTTTATAGTTTATAACCTTTAGTGATCTCACCGAGAACAGGTTGCTTTAGCGCTGCTTTTGTGCCGTCAAAAAAAAACAACAAAACCCTTTGTGCTGTTTTATTTCGCAACGTGCACAAATGCAGAACATCAAACCGGACTTTTTTTTTAATTGTTGGCATGCTGTTTGACGCTACAGGTCTAAAATTGTAAAAATATGTTTATAGGACAGTTGCTGCCTAGAAAGACTTCATTTCACATCATTAACGATTTGTTTTACGAGGTGTTAATGTGTCTCACCACCCACACTCACTCTCTCTTGCTCTCCCTCTCTGTCACTGTGTAGCCATCTGTGATGAACTTGGTGTTGGTGGTACTGTGGTCATTCGCGCTGCCCTTCACCCGTTTCAGACCCATGGCCTCCTGTCTGTCCACCATCTGGGTTTGCGTCATCATCGTCTGCAAGATGCTGTACCAGCTCAGCGCCGTCAAACCCGAGGTGTACTCCAACAACTGTACAGAGGTGAGACACACGCATACCAACGTGTACCATCTCTCATTCTTGCAAACATGGATTTGAATTCTTACTCCTTCTGTCTTTATCGTTATCATCCCATAAGCTCATAAGCAAACATTTTGACATGCTTGAACACACCCACATGCTTTATGTTGTTTTCAGAGACTCATCGTTTCTGGAAGTTGACTCTGCATTGGTTTGATGCATCTCCTACCCTCTCTCTCTCTCTCTCTCTCTCTCTCTCTCTCTCATCCTTGACATTCCATTCCATCTGTTTCTGTCTTCTAGCCTCTGAGTAATGAGACGAGTATGAACACTGATGAGATACAGAACTCAATACTTTACAAAGCACCTGTAGATCCAGCCAACTGGTTTGGCTTTAGGAAGCATTACACTGCTTTAGACTACAGTAAGGTAAGATTGGTTCTTTTGTCTTCACAGTAAATCCACAGTAAATATCCAGTAGTGGTGGGCAGTAATACCAGCGTCGAATTTGATCAACCGGTAGAGAGTTTTAAGGTTCTGTATCCATTGAGAAAAACTACCAAAGCAGCTTAGAGTATACAGCATCCGCCTTATAATGTCATTTTTCCGACTGCCAGTTAATGATCTCCACACGGCGTGTCAGATGAATGATGAGGAATGGCAGAAAAATTTGAACGCCACCCAAATAACCGTGATAATGCCGTTTTAATGGTTCGCCCCTTCACGCCAGTCCAAAACTGTCAAACACTGTATCTGTCAGGCTCTTTAGCTACTCCACAAGAAAACACAGCAGCTGTCAAATTAACACGACAAACAGATGTATACAAGGAGATGACTAGTATATCATTGATTTGCATTGATTTGTGGTTTGTGGCACCCCTTGATATATTCACTAGAGGTCAACCATGGATTTTACAGATACCGATAACTAACTTGCCGATAACCGAGTAATCAAACAATACTTTTTAATGTTGATACTGAATGAAAACATAACACTCAAAGTAAAATAGTGCTGAACTTTATTACAAAAATAAATAGTATTACTGTACCATGAAATTGTACTGTACTATATATATATACACACACACACACACACGTGTATGTGTGTGTGTGTATATAAATATATATATATAATATGTATATGTGTGTGTATATGTGTGTATATATATATATATATATATGTATGTGTGTGTGTGTGTGTGTGTATATATATATATATATATATATATATATATATATATATATATATATATATATATATATATATATATATATATATATAAACTATTAATAAATATTAAAGTCAATAAAAGATATACATCCAAACTGAACCAAAAAGTAACATTCCAAATAAAAATAAAGACATCAAAAGTGAATAATAAAAAAAACAAAAAATTCAAATAACACGACAAAATGTGTCAGTGATAGTTTTTATTTCGCCTCTAGAGGAAGCTCTCGTACTGTAAAATGACAGCAGACCCTTCTAAACCGCTCCAGCAATGGAAACAACCAGGATAAACTATCGGTGTGGATTTTTGCCGATAACACACGGTTCCAGCAGTCGGTTATCAGTGCCGATTAATCGACCTCTAATATACACACCAAAGGACATACCGATCCAAAATTGTAGAAATGATATTATATCAAACGTTGGCCATGCTAACAGGGAGAATATGTTTTACATGAAACTAGGAGCTACCATTTTTTGTGTGTTGTAAACTGAGTTCTCTGTGCTATCAGAACCATCTGCTGGTGCTTCTGTTGCTGGTGTTTGAGGCCACAGTGTACCGGCACCAGATCCATCACTACAAGCGGGTACAGCGTTCTCCTCCTTCCATCCCAGCCATCTTCCCACAGTCCACACGTGACAAACTGGACGAGGGCCTGTTGCCCTGCATCAGATACCTGCTCAATTTCAGCTTCTACAAGTTCGGCCTTGAGGTCTGGCTCCTTCATCTCCTACGATACTGTTTTCAAATCACTCTTTACAAGTCGCAGGGCAAATATAATGTCAAATATTTCAAAGGTATTAAATGTAAGTGTAATATAAACATCCATCAGTGTTTAAATGATCGAACAGTGATGACTGACATGAAACTGTCTGGACATGGCTTACTATGATAAAGATCATGCTTCATTAACATCCTTTGGTCTGAGATTCCTTGCCTGCTACACCAGAATTGGGAAAGTTAAATCCCATGTGTATGAACTTACTCATATAATAGAATTATCATAGTAGGCTACGCCGTTACGTTCTTCTTCTTACGTTTTTATGATTCTTTTGACTGTTGCTTGTGTTACTGGTGGTTATGGCTGCAATTTAACTTACTGCACTCCCTAGATCTGCTTCCTGATGACTGTGAATGTGATTGGCCAACGCATGAACTTCCTGGTCATTATCCACGGATGCTGGTTGGTCGCCATCATGGTGCGTCGTCGCCGCGAGGCCATCGCTCAGATCTGGTCTAAATACTGCATCTTCCTGGTCATCTTCATGATCTATCAGTACATCCTGTGTGTGGGAATACCTCCTGCCCTCTGTATCGGTTAGTCCACCTATCAAACATCTTCTTCATTAGGATAATCACAAATATAGGACTATGAAAGTAACAGGAAGAGATTCTCTATCTAGTTTGTGGGCTGCACAGCCAATCCAGTGTTTGTGTTCTGTTTAGACACGTATCTTCTAAACATAAAGTTAGGTGTGGTGTGAGTGATATGGCTCATAACCATGCGTGTTCATAATGACAAGTGACGAAGTGTCATTCGATCAGTCAGTTTCTACAGAAACACATAACTACAGCAATAGGTCGAATAATAAATCCGATTAAGACTCTCTTAGTTTATTTTCGTTTATACGGACTAATTACAATTCAATAAAGTTTATAATCCAAGTAATTGGCTCCAGTAAAATCAGTAAATACTGATCGTTTACTGTTGGCTGTCTATTGTCACCCACTGTCTAATGTCCCAGCTTTTAGCTCCTACTTTTCCTTAGTCCTGACGAACCTCGATTTGAACTTTATTTTTTATCAAATGAAATAAAAGTGGAGACGGTCATTTTGTCACTTCAGCCCCATTTCTAGCAGAGATAAAAACAAAACAGAAAAGAGTTGAGTAAGTGTTGCTGTTTTAAAATAAAAGCAGAGACAGTATGTATATTATTTCGTCTTTATTCGTATAGATAACTGGGTAATGATTGCATGGTAAATGTTCACTTTTAACTGTTGGATTAAAGAACTCGGCTAAAAGCAACATAAATAGGAATGATAGCGAATTATATTTAACAGATGTAACAAGGCGATGATAAATGACACACAAACGTGTCCAGAGCTCAACAGTGACGAGATGAAAAACACTATAGTAGTAGTCATGATGAGCGCGAGGTAAAGTAGGAGTGACATTAATGTCGGCGTGAAGGGTTCTTATACATTCTGGTATTGTTCTGAAGACTACTTTAATGGCATGTTTGTACAGACTACCCATGGAGATGGAAAAGCTCAGTCACTGTCAACTCGGCTCTGATTAAATGGATCTACCTGCCTGATTTCTACACCATCCCCAACTCCAAGAACCTCATCGGTGAGTGAATAGCCTTAGACAGGGGTTGGAACTATCGTTGTGTCAAATTCCAATAAAGAGGACCATTACTCAGATCTAGCATTGAGCGCAGTGTGTCTTGAACTCTGCGTTTATGTGCGTACGCAGCGGACTTCCTGCTGCTAATGTGTGCCTCGCTGCAGTGGACGGTTTTCGAGAACGAGAAGAAAGAGGAATGGATAGTGATGGGAGGAGAGAATAAGGACAACCCTGATCCCATGGAGGACATGCTGTTTAATCCAGCTCCTAATTTCATCAACTGCAGGTATGGTCTCGTGACCGAGAAATGTCTACAGAAATCCAATCAAAATGAGAAATGCACTTGGGAAATGGATTCTGTATGAATCTTGGGAAATGGAGAATGCATGCACACTTCCGGTGTCCCGGTGCTGTTCGGTGAAAGTTACGAATGAATGTAACAGAAATATATTTGTGCAGTCGTTAAGCATCTTGTCTGTTCCACTGAAAGTTCAGAGGATTTTCCAGGGAAAGCATTGCTTTAGAAACTAAAACTAATTCTGATTATATCCCTTTTTTAATGCAGAATACTATGCATTAATTTATTTTTGAGTGTAACCACGTCTCCTGAAAACTACCATGGCAGAAGCGAAACGTAAATATCACTGTCATATAGCAGAGCGCTTAAATAAGAAGATTATAGCTTAGGTTTAATGCTGTTCATGCCAACGAGGTCACAAACCCTGAATCCTCCAAGGTAGCACTTTTATCTGTTGCTAGCCCTTCATTGATGTGTTTCAGAACCAAGGTCATCTTTTCTCTTTTCATTTGGAAAATCTGATTGGACACACAACAAGAACAAGAACCCTCTTACGACAAACAAAAGCTCATGACATTAGATCCTATGATGACATCAATAGCCAATTAAGTGTAAAGGGAAATTAACACTTGAATTATGGTGGTAGTGTATAGCATCTAAGCTGAAAAGGAAGGACATGTACTTATCACTATGTTTGCAGGACGTAAAGATCATTGTCAAAAAGCAAGGTCATAATCTTGACCTCAAAGGAGATGATTGCCTGGCATTAATGCGTTCTCATTTATGGTATGGGCATATCAACATGAAAAGCCTATTACCATGTTCTCTGGTCTTCCCTGATATGCTTCTTCTTTCGAGAAAGAAGTGGGAATTGCTTTAATTTAATGACCTCCTATCAATTTTTCTTTCTGATTATGCATCCTGGCAGTATTCCTCCCGCTCTCTTGAAGACTGATCCTTTTAACTGCCGCCAAAATACCCATTACTATAAAACGGATGTGAATACACCCGCATACAAAACAGAGCTCGAAGGTATGGAGAGATATTTACTCTATGGCTACAAAAATCAAAATGGGAAATACATGTGGAGCATGGATTGTATATGCACACTCATTGCTCAGTGTGATGTAAGTAAAATAAAAAAATTGAAAAGATTACTGTTAAAATGTGTGTAATACCATAGTGCCGTATTGTAGTTTAATTATTTGCACTATTGATTAGCATTAAACATTGCTTATCCTTTGGGCCATTATTATTCTCATGGGATTGTTAACCAGGTTTTTTTTTTTTAAATCATCATATGGATCAGTTCATTTAAATCAGCAATACTAATGACCACAATTAAGATCAGTCTGTTATCAGATATTCCAAAATTAGGTGGACTAAGTGAATTATAAAAGTGATGTGCTTTTTATAGCAGCAGCTCTATGGCAATATGACATTAATAATGACATAGCCTGAAACAAATTTATGTTATAGGGTACTATCTAGTGGATTTATTAGAGTAACCAACATACAGTCATCCAGCATACAGTCTAGCAACTTGTTTTTTTGTTGTCAGGGTTCAGCCAAATTAGTTGGTCCAGCCCAACTACATCTCAAAAACCAGCACAAAAGCCCTGAAACTAGTCCAGAAAATGTAGCAATGGAAAAGGGAGACATGTTTTCCTTTATCTTCACAGCCTTTGTGTGGGGAAACAAGATCACTGTGGTGCACATGCATTTATTATGTGCAGACATTCCCCCATAATTTCCCTTTTCCACTCCCAGTATTTGCAGTACATCATCATATATACAGTGTATGCACTTACACTTGTAAGAGATTCAACTCCAATTATTTGCTAAAAAAAAACTCAACATGTTTTTGGTGTCCGGACAGTATTTTTACAATAGTCCGCTTGTGACCCTGGCAATCATCGCTCCTCCTCTGCGCATGAGGCAGTGTGATTCCTGCCCCTATGGGCCTCTATTAGTGCTTGTTTCAGTTCCTACTTTTGACCACTAGGTTATTTTATGAATCTATGGCGCTATGCTCATGGCCTACGAGTGCGCGACATCTAGAAAGGTGAGCAAATCACTGGAGCATTGGCTTACTGTACATCTACGCAGGAGTAACAGAACAGAAACATTTTTTACATTTTAAGTTTCTGTCTGTGTTCTCATCCTGTCATATCCAATTTTATCAGTGTTTGGTAATTTAGGCTCTGGATGGTGCAGTTTGTTAATGTTTATAAGTGCTTGTACACCTATTACCTACACGGCCAGGGGTGGCTGTGTCTCAGGTGGTAGAGCGGGTTGTCCACTAATCGTAGGGTTGGCAGTTCGATTCCCGGCCCGCGTGACTCCACATACCGACATGTCCTTGGGCAAGACACCGAACCCCAAGTCGCCCCCGATGGCAAGTTAGCGCCTTGCATGGCAGCTCTGCTACCATTGGTGTGTGTGTGTGTGTGTGTGAATGGGTGAATGAGAACCAATGTAAAGTGCTTTGGATAAAAGCGCTATATAAGTGTGCCATTTACCATTTATTATAATCATATAATTTTAAAAATGCTTACGTTTGCGATATAAATGATCTGGCTAGTTTCAGACAGCATTAAAATAGGCTCCGCCCACTGCGGGGAAAGATAGCTGCTTATTACTACATTTCTCCTTCAAAGGTAACTGAGGATGTGGAGTCCGTTGGTGCAAGGGGCTCTGAAACAGGAGAAACTGTGTATTTAAACCTCCATGTGTGGTGTAGGGATAAAACAGACAACTGGCTCAAATGACACCAAAGCTTTATTTCAGATGAACTGGAAATGTTTCTCTCTGTCTTTTTCTTTTCATCTCTCAGATCTTACTTGGACATGGGGAAAGTCCTAGTGTTCCGCTACATGTTCTGGTTTGTGTTGGCCGTCGTGTTTGTGACAGGCTCCACGCGGATCAGCGTGTTCGGTCTGGGCTATCTCCTGGCCTGCTTTTTCTTCCTGCTGTACGGTAGGCGTCTGATGATCAAACCCTCGCGTACACGCCTGCTCATGTGGGACTGCCTCATCATCTACAATGTAGGAGTCATCATCGCTAAGAATGTGCTGTCTGTGAGTGAGAAGAACAACACACATACTCCGAACATTGTTGCACTGTCAGTTAGTGTGTTTAGGACTTGTAATAACCATGTCGATGATGTGTATACATTAATGAAGTGTGTGTTGTTTGTGTGTGTGTGTGTGTGTGTGTGTGGTCCTGCCAGATCCTGGCCTGTGTGTTTGTGGCTGAGATGCAGGCACGTTTCTGCTGGGTGATCAATCTCTTCAGTCTCGTCTGTACAGTCAAAGGCTACTATGACCGTGAGTCTGTGTTTTCACTGGTTTAAGAGTCGAACCGTCCATTTAACGTAGGGATTTTTTTTTTCCAATGAACAGAGCAAAAAAATGTACAAGTTGTATTTCTGGCACTGGAAACATAACTCGTACCTCATTCACTTTCGTGCAGTTACCAGTAAAATGGTTGTTTCTTTGTGGACCTCTGATTTATGTTTGAGATTGAAATTTTGCTCATTTTTAACAATTATCTTCAAATTGTTCTCATGTTCTCACACAGGATGCTCAAAATGTTGTCATAGCACCATAATAACAGCAACTTAAAGCTCTTGAAGATCAGTCCATTCCAAAATCATTCCAGCTAGCAGCAGTTTGTTGCCAGAAATGATTTTGCTAGCTGAGAACCAACTCCTTTGTGGTGGCAAGGTGCAGAAATGTTGCAGGTGTGTGTGTGTGTGTGATTGTCTCTTATCTCCACAGCCACATCCCTGAGTGATAAGGAGTGCACTTTGCCAATAGAGGAGGCAGGCATCATCTGGGACAGCATCTGCTTCTTCTTCCTCCTGCTGCAGAGGAGAGTCTTCCTCAGCTTCTACTTTGTGCACGTGACTGCAGATCTTCAGGCGTCAGCACAACAGGCATCACGGTGAGAGCGCCCCTTGCTGGAGAAGAGGGACAAGAGGCTGGTGCAGTAGAAACATTAAATTGCTTGACCTAGCAGCATTTTTGTAAAAGTATTTTTGCTTTGACTGTTAATACTAGTATCAATAATAACACCCTGAGTCATATTAAGTGATAGAAAATAATGATAGTAGTTCTCTTATAAATACAGAGTGTCCCAAAAGTCTCCATACATAGGGGACTATGTTTGCCAGCACTACGTCGGTTGTGCCGGCGTCAGTGGATGCTCGTGGACGTCCGCTTCTCGGTTGGTCTGTAACATTCCCAGTCTTTTTGAATTTGTTGATCTGTTCGGCAGCAGTGCGTGTGTGTAGTGCTCGCCATGTTTCCTGTTTAAGTCCTTGACACAGCTTCCTGATCCAGCCATGAGAATGCTTTCAATACGTTCTTTGTTTGCCCAAAGAATTCTTAAAGCCTGTCTGGAAAAAAATGGGTGTATATATACACACACACACACACACACACACACACACACACACACATATATATATATATATATATATATATATATACATATATATATATATATATATATATATATATATATATATATATATATATATATATATACATATATATATATATATACATATATATATATATATATATATATATACATATATATATATATATATATATACACACACACACACACACACAATGTGTGTGTATGTGTATATATAATATGTATGTGTTTGTGTGTGTGTATGTATGGAGACTTTTGGGACCCCATGTAGAAGTGCTGTTTAATTATATTTGCTATAGTTTGCAGTAATAAGAGAGGACAATTTATTATGTGGAGTGATTGTATTCTCTCTGACCTTATTGATTATGATTTTGTGTGTGCGTGTACACAGGGGTTTCGAGCTGTTCAATGCCAGCATTATAAAGAATGTGCGTTTTTATCAGCAGAACGAGAAAAAATCCATTCAGCAGCTGAAGAGCTCGTGAGTGACTGCTCCTTTTCACATGCTCTTTCCCTCATAGCACACAAACATCACCCGAACACTCCTATGCTACAATCCAGAAATCCAGAATCCAGAAATGGATTCTCTCTTTACTATTTTAAATAATTCATTACAAACTCAGCAGCGAACATGCAACCTTGTAAACATGCTCACTCAGCAGTGACTCTGACACATGCTCCTAGTTGTGTGATTTTACTTTATTCTTTACTATACTGTAGCTATATTCCACATATAATATTCAGATCTTTTTTTTGTCATATTTTGATTTATTTTCTGTAACTCTCCACCACTGTAGATGCTCAGCCTCAGCATGTCTTTTTGAGATTAGATTTAAATCGTTTCAGTTGAACGAATGAAATACAGTTACACAGTAGCACTTTTGACGCACTACACTATACCACTCTACAGTGACTGTTTACATTCGTGCGTCTCCTCAGGATGAAGCGAATCCGTGACAAGCAGCAGCGCTACAAAGAGGGACGGAAACTATCTGAAAGAGAGCAGCAGCCATCAGGTGCACATTCGCCTTCTTCCATCACTCCGACCTGATTCAGTTCTGTTCTACTTAAAGCTGCAGTAAATACCTTTTGGAGGTTTGGAGAGCCTTCTAGTAAAAGTATGTTGGCGTAAGAACATTTTATAATGTCAGATGTGCTATACAAGCAACTGATTGACCATAGCAAGCGGAAACACATTCAAGCAGTGCCTACAGATGTGGTGTCAGTCTGTGATGACATCATCCAGATCAACACCAACAGCTCTTACTTTGAATTAAAGCTCAAGAGTAACCGCACTGGACTATGAGGTAGAAGTTACGCCAGTGTATTTCACCAGTGGAAATATATAGTTTTGTTGTTTTTTCTGGAAAATGTCATACAGGTTCTGTCATATTTTACAACAATATTAGAAAAAAAAATACAGCGCATGTGAGACAAAACACAAAATGCATCGATTCACATAAATAAATAAAAAAAAAAAGGTCCATCAACGTGTTAAAATGGACACTGGATATAACGATAACAGTCGTATCTTCTTAACAGAGTCTCAGGAAGAGAGGAAGGAGAAGAAGAAGAATAAAAAAGAGTGGTACCGTCCCTGGATAGATCATGCAACTGGTACACATACACCTCCATACGCCTTCATACTCCTCATACAGGCTGAAGCAGCCTAGCTAAATCTCTACTCCCTCAATCACCCACTCACACACCCACTCACAAACTCTCTCATACACCCACTCAATTACCCACTCACACACCCTCTCTCTCCCTCAATCACCCACTCACACACCCACTCACAAACTCTCTCATACACCCACTCAATTACCCACTCACACACCCTCTCTCTCCCTCAATCACCCACTCACACACCCACTCAATCACTCACCCACCCTCTCACACACCTAATCAATTACCCACTCACGCACCCACTCTCTCACTCAATTACCCACTCACTCACCCACTCTCTCATACACCCACTCAATCACTCACCCACTCTCTCATACACCCACTCAATGACTCACCCACTCAATCACCCACTCACACACCCACTCAATCACTCACCCACTCTCTCATACACCCACTCAATCACTCACCCACTCTCTCATACACCCACTCAATCACTCACCCACTCAATCACAAACTCACACACCCATTCAATCACTCACCCACTCTCACACCCACTCTCTCCTTCAATCACCCACTCACACACCCACTCTCTCATACACCCACTCAATCACCCACTCACACACCCACTCTCTCCCTCAATCACCCACTCAATCACTCACCCACTCTCTCATACACCCACTCAATTACCCACTCACACACCCACTCTCTCCCTCAATCACCCACTCACACACCCACTCAATTACCCACTAACATACCCACTCTCTCACTCAATTACCCACTCACTCACCCACTCTATCATACACCCACTCAATCACTCACCCACTCTCTCATACACCCACTCAATCACTCACCCACTCTCTCATACACCCACTCAATCACTCACCCACTCAATCACAAACTCACACACCCATTCAATCACTCACCCACTCTCACACCCACTCTCTCCTTCAATCACCCACTCACACACCCACTCTCTCATACACCCACTCAATCACCCACTCACACACCCACTCTCTCCCTCAATCACCCACTCAATCACTCACCCACTCTCTCATACACCCACTCAATTACCCACTCACATACCCACTCTCTCACTCAATTACCCACTCACTCACCCACTCTATCATACACCCACTCAATCACTCACCCACTCTCTCATACACCCACTCAATCACTCACCCACTCTCTCATATACCCACTCAATCACTCACCCACTCAATTACTCACTCACACACCCACTCTCTCCCTCAATCACCCACTCACACTACCACTCAATCACTCACCCACTCTCTCATACACCCACTCAATTACCCACTCTCACTCAATCACCCTCTCATACATCCACTCAAACACACACCCACTCAATTACCCACTCACATACCCACTCTCTCAATCACCCTCTTACACACCCATTCAATCAATCACTCACACACCCACTCACTCACCCACTCAATTACCAACTCACACACCCACTCATTCACACACCCACTCTCTCCCTCAATCACTCACTCAGACACCCACTCAATTACCCACTCACACAACCACTCACACACCCACTCATTTACCCACTCACACACCCACTCAATTACCCACTCACTCTCACACACCCACTGAATTACCCACTCACACAACCACTCACTACCCCCTCACACACCCCCTGACTCACTCACCCACCCACTCATCCACCCACTCACTCTCCACTCACTCACTCACTCACTCACGACTGTCACTCACTTTCACCCACACACCCACCCATTCACTCACCGACTCTCACTCACTTTCATCCACACATTCACCCATCAACTCTCACTCATTCACAGACCCACTCTCATTCACCCACTCTCACTCGCACTCACTCATTTACTCACTCTCACCTACTCACTGTCCCACTCTCACTCACTCTCCCACACACTCACACTCACTCGCACACACTCATTTACTCACTATCACTCACTCTCTTAATCTATAACTCTAAGACATTTACTTACTCAAACAGACTGGCTGTTTCTTTTTCTCTCTCTGTCTCGTATGGATATGTATAAAAAAGAGCAGACTGGAACTATATGTCTGTGTGTGTTTCTCTTGTAGTCTTGCATTCTGGGGATTACTACCTGTTTGAATCAGACAGTGAGGATGAGGATCTGTTTGAAGAAGAGCAGAAACATCACAAACAGACTGCATTTCAGGTAAAACATATATACACACACACACACACCCACACACCAGGCAGATAATGTTAATATAATAGTTACTCAAGTGCAGTTGATTATTTCCTTTTGTATATGAGGCTGTGTGTGTGTATGTGTGATATGTTACAGATGGCATACCAGGCATGGGTGAGCAGTGCTAAACAGGTACTAAAAGACCGGCAAAAGAGACAGAAAGAACAGAGACGGGAGAGAGAGAGAAATCTGCTTGCCTCACAGGGCTCAGGTAAGACCACACACACACACACACACACACACACACACACACACACACACACACACCATCATCATGATGAACATACTAAAGGAACATGGCCATTTTCGTTCAAGGTTTAATGTTAAAAAAGAATTTTCCTCCGACCCCAAGTGTAGTCAATCAGGAACGAGGTGTGTAGTGTCTTCAGTTTGTTAATTTTGTTGTGCAATGCACGCTACAACACTAACACAGACTACACCTACCAATTTAGCATCAAATAAACTGTGCACCCTAATAATCACACTCTCAGCTCAAAGGATATCACAGTAATATCATAAACCGCTGTGCATAAACAGTTTGTTTTCAATCGCATAACAGATCTGCATGAAAAACACTTAAATGTACAAATGACATTGGAACTGTGTAAGGGTTTGCACTGTAATACCGTGTAAGATTAAAATTCAATATTAAAATAAAAAAAAAATCTATTGTATTGATTCAGATACATGAAATGCTTGAAACGTGATCAATGCAAAACAAGCCTGCATATTACTTAATAAAGTGTGATAACTGAGTTTTATGGTGGTATTCAGGTTTAGTGTTAAGTGTTCCGTACAAGACTATTTGATCAGTGACCAGTTAGCATTATGCAAATAAGTTTAAGCGTTTTCTGCGTAGTTAGCCCTTTTATTATATACATTTTGCACGATTATATTCCCACATTCACGTGAGAAGTAAGCTCGAGATCAGTGGTATATATGACATTGCCATCTGCTACATGCTCAGTTATTTTGTTTAATCAGGTGATGCTGAGGAGTCAGAGCATGTTTTTGAGGAGAAAACATCTCCGGAGGAAGAGAAGGAGGCAGGGGAAGAAGAAGAAGAGGAGTCAGGTAGGTGCTCACCTCTAAATTAGCATTTGGAAATCTGTAAGAATTGATGCTTACATTAATGTTAGTATCACTAGTGAGTCATGAGGCAAAGATGATTCTTAATCTAAATCTGACTCATTTCCTATCAAGGTCTCTCACATGAGCTCCGCTATAGGAATGTTATAGGGATATGATGTTATAGGAATGTTAAACATGCATTACAATACATTTGTGAACAAGAACAATATTTTTATGATGCACAGTATATCATGATATTGATCTTTGCTGATGTTTGTTTAAAAAAGTATCACTACAGCTGCGTTGCATCACAAATAAAAGAATATAAATAGAATAAGAATAAACTGAAAGAAATTATTCAGTATTTTTCAATATGTGAGATTTTAAGATTAAGTGACTTGCTACAGTGAGTAACAATACAGGTGGGTCATGCTGCAAGTTAATTTATCACAGTATCACGATTATAAGGTTTTGTAACTTTCATCACTTTCCTCCGCTGCTGTCGCAGGTTCTGGCCGCGATACAGTGCAGCGGATCCTGGACGTGCTGAAGTTCCTCTGGGTGCTGTGCTTGGCCATGGTGGACAGCTTCACACTATGGCTCAACCTGCTCACCAAGCAGTACGTGGACACATCAACTGTCCTGTGTGAGGAACGCTACCTGCTCATCCACAACGTCAACCAGGTCAGACACAACACGTCTGCACTAATACTACATAGTTGTGGTCATCCCATCCACACACACACACACACACACACACAGTGGAGTGGGATAAAATTTCAATGCTTTTGGATCATGGTAAAACAGAAAGCACAATACAGTGACACAAATAAAGTCATGTACTTACAGTGCATTGGTTATGAAAAGACTGTGGGCTGTCATGGCTGAACATACACGGTACTGTGCAAAAGACTTAGGCACCCATTTTTATTTTTATTTTTTGGAACACCCTAATTTTTTTTAACTAGCCCTAACCCTACATTATCATGTCAGTACAAAAAAAGGTTAGATTCCCAAAAATGACTTTTCCAGCACAAAATTAAATGTTACAGGAAAATGCTTGTATGTCAGTAAAGAAAGCAGAATATTACATAAGAGACACTTTTCAGACAAAAAAACACAATGAAGGCTGCTGGGTTTTGCTGTGAAAATAAGAAGCCTGTGCGAAAGTCAAAATCTCCAGAAGAACCGGGGCTGGTTCTGCAAAATGCTCAATAAAACGTGCAGCTCATTTCCTTATAAAACTGCACACATTGTACCCGAGACCTTAAAGCAAAGGGTCGTCACACCATATATTGACTTTGCTTCATTTATTTCTGTTTACTGCTCTTTTTGGTTTTTTTTTTTATGTAGAAACATTTCATTTCATTATGTTTGAAGGCATGTTTGCTGTACAGAATTTCTCTGCATGTGCCTAAGACTATTGCACAGTACTGTATATTATAGTACGTTAACTTTATGGCATGAAATACTGTGTGTGTTGTGTAGGGGCCTGCAAGCGAGCCCACAGATGACCAGCTGTCTGAGGACAGTGAAAGCCTCACTTTGGACACGTGTCTAGATGAGACCGATACGGATCTTCTTAACATCAGCCATACTGCTAGGTGGGTCTCATCTACACTACACCTCACCGTATTACAAACGGGTGTTTTACCGTGTGTGTGTCCATGTGCTTGTGTGTGTGTATACACAGTTCCTTCCAGTATTGGAATAGCAAGGCTTGTATTTATGCTATACACTGAAGACATTTGGGTTTGAGATCAAAAGAATTCCAGCTTCATATTTACATCTAGACGTGTTAATCTACTTACAACATGGCACCTTTGGAACACCCAAAATTATAGGAACCGATAGTCTTAAAGTAAATAACACTTAATGTTTGGTTGCATATCCTTTGCTTGTAATAACTGCATCAGGCCTGCGACCCACTGACATCACCAGACTGTTGCATTCTTCTTTTCTGATGCTTTTCCAGGTTGTACAACTTCTTTCAGTTGTTGTTTGTTTTGGGGGGATTCTCCGTTCAGTCTCCTCTTCAGGAGGTGAAATGCATGCTCAGCTGGGTTAAGTTCTAAAACCTTCTCTTTTTTTTGCATGATGAAGTTCCTCCTGATTAAATTAGATGCATAAATTGGAAGTGTTTCTGTAGACTCCTGCATTCATTCTGCTGCGACCATTATAAGTTACATCATCACTAAAGATTAGTGAGCCTGCTCCAGAAGCAGCAATGCAAGTCCAAGCCATGACGCTACCTCCACCATGTTTCATAGATGAGCTTGTATGTTTTGGATCATGAGCCGTTAGTACACCAGAGGTTTCTTTCTTTTTTCAGGACGTTCTAAATTGTATTTGCCATGCCCAATGCTTATGCGATGGCTCTGATTTGATTTACCCTCTTTTCTCAGCTTCAAAATGGCTTGCATTTCTCCCATAGACAGCTCTCTGTTTTTCATGTTGGTTTATACCTTTTTAACAACAAATGCAGTCTTCACAGGCAAAACTAGTGACTCAAACCAAGAGTAGATATTCGGAGCTATTAATTGCTTAAATAATCAATCTTACAGGGCACACCTGGGCAGCAAGGGACACCTGTTAGTCACGTGTTTGAATATTTTTGATGACAGTGGGTGCAAACAAAAAGTGCCATGTTCTGAGTTGTTTAAACCAAATGTCTGGTGTGATCTTGAAAGTCTAGTCATCTTGATTAACTACTCCAGACAGGTTTCAAAACGTATCTTCACTAGACTTAACACAAGAACACGAGCAATGCTTGCACATTTTCTGTTTTTGTCATTCTACTTTTAGTCACAGTGATGATAGTGTAGTGAAATTTTATGTTATCTGACCTTCTCCTCTCTCTGTAGTGCTGATGAGCTGGATGACATCATTGAGTCTGAGGATCCACGAGCCCACAGCAGCATGACACTGTGCTCCCAGCCCACTATAGAGCTGGAGTTAGAAATACACCATCGGAAATCCAGAACAGCCAGCGAACTGCTCTCAGACAGGTAGGACTCGGAGCACACCCCCACACATGCACTTTAAACACTACTGGGAAAAAATTAAAGTAATTCTCAGCTGTAATGACAAAACATACTGCTTATGAGACGAACAAAATATCTTGTTTTTGTTCCAATTCTTTAACCTACACGATGTTTGAGTAGTTGTCTATCCCTGCCAGAGTTCTAGAGTGCCAAAGCAGCATTTTAAACCACAAAGAACATGGCAAAACTAACTAAAATGACAGATTTGTATGAATATTTATGCCCGTGTTTGTTCTGTTCCAGGCACTACGCTATTGAGGAGCTGGTGCAGAGTCGGGAGTTTTACGCCTCCCAGAACCGGCTGCTTAAGCTCATCTTTGCGCTGTGTAACGTCGTGGCTGGCCACTCGGAGCTCGTGTGCTACTTCATCATTGTGCTGAACAACGTGGTCACGGCCTCCGTCATATCACTGGTGCTGCCCATCCTAATCTTCCTGTGGGCTATGCTGTCAGTGCCGCGGACCTCTAAGAGGTTCTGGATGACTGCCATAGTTTACACAGAGGTGGGGAGCACACAGATCGGATCAACCTCTATTGTGCTGCGCTGTGCTGTGTTGTAAACAGATCAGTAGATATTAAAATGTTTTATCAGCACTATCAGCGGAGGGTTGTTTTCTGGCCAGTCTGGACTCAATCCTCAATCCGAGCACGTATTCTGCGTGTATAGTAAATCATCAGAGTTCATTAAATAACACTAACAGTATTGAGTCAATAATACATTACAAGCTTTTGAGATTTTATTCACTGGTTCAAAGAGTCCCGCAAATCCTTTGTTTTGTGAAGGGAGGTTGATTTATCAGTCCATCGTTTTCCTTGATGATTTATAACATCTTAGCATTAGGTCAAAAATGTTTTGCACTGGATGTGAATAAATTAGACATTGTTTCTGTCTCTCCTTGTCTTTCTAAGGTCATGGTGGTGGTCAAATACCTGTTCCAGTTTGGCTTTTTCCCCTGGAACAGTGAATACGAGTTGAAACTAAACGAGAACAAGCCCTACTTTCTTCCACGGATCCTCGGCCTGGATAAAACCGACAACTACATCCGCTATGACCTGCTACAGCTTCTGGCCCTTTTCTTCCACCGCTCTCTGCTCCAGGTAACCCAAGCCGTTCCCACTCTCCAACAAGGCATGTGTAGCTCACATCTCAGGAACTGTTCAGTCTTCTATTTGGGTGACCATTTTAGTTCAGAGTTTCTGGGTCTTTCCTTCTCAGCGTTACGGGCTGTGGGACCGGGAGGGGCCTCTGGAGGAGAAGAGTACAGAGGAGAAGAAGAAGAAGAAGAAAGTTGAAGAGATGATAGAGGACAAAACTGCTGAGCCTGATGAGGCCGAGTCACCAACAGACATAACGACAGAGACCCAGACTGAGCCTGAGGAGAATCCAAATGCAGAAATAACACCTGAACCCGAAGAGCCCAAGAAAAAAGGGGGATTTCTGCGCCTCCGCAAAAAGAAATCCTCAGACAAAGGTAATGTAAATAAGTAAACGTCAGAGACCACACTGACTACATTTGGCATGAAGGGAAAACAGTACACGTAATTTTTTCAGCCTGCTCTGTTGCTTTAACACACTTTGATGAAATTGTATGTGTTACTTCATAAGAACTATAAAGTAGTCTTTTATCTGTCCCAGATGCCACAGCAAAAGAAACCAAGAAGAAGAAGAAGGCCAAGGGCCAGCGCAGAAAGGAAGCCAGTAAAAAGCTAAAGGATTTTGGAGAAAAACTCAAAGGCTTTTTCATCTCTGTGTAAGGAAAACTCTGGTTCATTTACTCTGTACTGATTGGCCCAGTTGACATGATGCTTTAAAACAACTGCTTAATAATGCTTAATTATTAAACAACTGTTTAATAATGTAAAATCATTATGAATACAGTGTATCCACTTCTCTCTCTTTCTTTCATTTCTGTCTCTCTTTCAGAGTGATGAATACTTATAAACCAGCAAAGACGTTCATCCAGAACATCCTGCATACTGAGTACCGAGCTGCCACTGATGTCTACGCTCTGATGTTCCTCACTGATGTGGTGGACTTCATCGTCATCGTGTTTGGCTTCTGGGCTTTTGGAGTGAGTACGAATGTGTTTAGTGTTTATATACCGTACGCTCACTGATCAGTTTGATAGGAACACCTGTACACTCGCTCTTTCAGGCAATTATCCGGCCAATCGTGTGGCAACGTCACAATGCATAAAATCATGCCGATGCAGGTCAAGAACTCCAGTTGCTGTTCACACAAAACATCAGAATGAGGGAAAGAAAAGTGGTCTCTGTGCCTTTGATTGTGGCATGGTTGTTGCTGCCAGATGGGCTGGTCTGAGTATTTCTTAAACTGCTGATCTGGGAATTTCAAACACAACAGTCTCGAAAGTTTACACAGAATAGTGCGAAAAACGAAAAATATCTAGCGCGACAGTTCTGCTGGCGGGAATATTTCGGTTCGATTGGTTCTAGCTGACAGGAAGGCTACGTAACTCAAATATCCGCCCTTTACAACCACGGAGAGCAGAAAAGCATCTCAGAATGCACAACCTGCTAAACCTTGAGGAGGGTGCACTTCCACAACAGAAGCTACACTGAGCACAGACTCGGTGAAACTGGATCGGTAAAAATTGCTAGAAGACAATGCAGTCTTTATCAAGTGCCCAATTTCAGTTTGCCCAGTCTCTGCATGATCTTACGCATTGTGCTGCTGCCACGTGATTGGCTGAGTTCCCAATAAAGTAGCCAGTGAGTATCGCAGCTGAGCCACATGATTTGTTAGATTTGTTAAAACAGTGTCAGCATGTCATTGGATAAAGAAGCTTCAATATGTTGTTTTCTTTGTTGTTTTTATTGGCTCCAGATACTAGGACTGTCCTGATAATGTATTGGGAATTGCACTAGGTCTCGTCTCGGGCAAAGTGCTAACGATACCTGTAATACTCAAAAATGTATCGTAAAGTGCAATGTATCACTTATATACTTATTATATTTATTAATATTGATGTGCTGCTGTATAAATATATCACCAACCTTTAATAGGATTTTTTTATAGATAGAAAAAATAGAAATTCTTACTGACTTTCCATAAGCCTTTAGAGAAAAGTTTTTTTTTGGGGGGGGGGGGGGGGGGGGGGTTCGGGGTTTTTTTTTTTAGCAGTTCACGTAAAATTGACAGGTCACAATTGAAAAGAGTAAAAACAAGCTGCAGTGTGATGAGCAGGTGAGGGCTGAAGTGTGTGGGATTTTTGTCCCAGAAACATTCGGCCGCTGCAGACATCGCCACCTCACTTTCAGATGACCAGGTCCCCGAAGCGTTCCTCGTCATGCTCCTCATCCAGTTCAGCACCATGGTGATCGACCGCGCTCTCTACCTGCGCAAGGCCCTGCTCGGAAAACTCATCTTCCAGGTCATCCTAGTACTGGGCATCCACATCTGGATGTTCTTCATCCTGCCTGCAGTCACTGAGAGGTAAGGGCTTGAGCTATAACTTATTTGCTACATGTTAGTTATGCCTTGACTGACACAAGTGAATGTGCTTGGGATTAAAATAAACTAACATAGCAGATAACTATGACCCCGATTGACACGTGAAAACACATCATTTGGGTCACAATTATGTGTAATAAATCAGAGAGATTTTAGATACAGAGCTGATATATAAGTGTTTATTAAAGACAGATATTAGGACAGATATTCTCTAATGATTCTGCTTACATGTTTAGTGAATATTAATGCTATAAATGTAACCAAAATCTTTTCTCTTGCCCTTATTTAAGAGCTGGTTCATTACTTGATAAATTCACGTGAGGTCTGTTAGATTGCCCAGAGTAAATGATCAAGGGTAAGATTTCATGAAATCATTTCAGGAGAACATGTTCTGATCTTGATGCAGTTTCCTTTTCAAATAATGTATAAATGTAAACAGGATGAAATGAAACACTTAATATTTGAACAAGAACGCCTCGGAGAGAATCCCTGTAGATTTTTATCTTTAATGTAGATATTACTCTTCAAAATTTCTCTTTGCTGAACTTTAAAAAGAAAGAAAGACGCTACTTCTCTTTCCTCTTCATCTGTGCAGGATGTTCAGCCAGAACTTTGTGGCCCAGCTCTGGTACATTGTCAAGTGCATCTACTTCACTCTGTCTGCATATCAGATTCGCTGTGGCTACCCCACTCGCATCCTTGGAAACTTCCTCACTAAGAAGTACAACCACCTCAACCTCTTCCTCTTCCAAGGGTGAGACTTTGCATAATTATAACGGAAATATTTTTCACCTGTCAAAGAGTCTGGCAGGAGCTGTAGAGCTTAACGGCGGTTGCAGCTGCATTGGTAATGTTCAGCTAGTCTTTGAGCACATTTGAACTTTCATTTCAGCTTCTAGAAGGCAATCAGAGCGTGCCATTTTACAGAACCTAATTCAAGGTAGCATAATTGGATTTGGTGCAAATGTGCCATGGACAGCAATTGTGAAAGATTACAGTGACCCTCATTATATGAAATATGCCATGATATGACATGTTGACTAAATAGAACTGGTCTGTAATTAGGTTTTACAGTCAGTAATATAAAATAATGACAGTAGTAATGCTGCTTCAACAAGAAGTAATGCCATTTCCTCATTCTTCTCCGTTACTGTCTTGGTTATTATTGAGGTATTTTGATGAAGTATTTATAATGTATGTCTCTGTGTTGCTCCCAGGTTCCGCTTGGTTCCATTTCTGGTGGAGCTTCGGGCTGTAATGGACTGGGTCTGGACCGACACTACTCTCTCTCTCTCTAACTGGATGTGTGTGGAGGACATTTACGCCAACATCTTCATCATAAAGTGCAGTCGAGAGACTGAGAAGGTAGGGAGGCACATCAACGTTTGTGTGTTGATTAGGGTTCTGCACATCCTAGCTGATTCACTGAATTATCCTGTTAAAGGAGCTGGCAGGAACATAAACGCTCACTTTGTGTTTTGTCTGTGTAAGATTGTACCGTCTGACCAAAACATGTGCAACTAAGCTATAGCAAAAAAAACAGAGAGAGAGAGAGAGAGAGTCACACCTAAACCTGTCAGTGCCATTGTTTCACTATCTTTGGCTAATAGGCTTGATCCAACAATATAACTGCACAAGCCTTTTTTTCTGCGTTAAATGAACCTGACTCAAACCATTGGCTAATTAACACCGTATTTTAAAAAATGGTTTCATAGGAACAGGACATATTATAAATGTCCCTTTACTGGAGACACATGACGGATTGATATCAAATCAAAATATTGTCGTATAATCATGTTTTCTTTCCAGAAATATCCTCAACCGAAGGGCCAGAAAAAGAAGAAGATAGTGAAGTATGGAATGGGTGGGCTCATCATCTTTTTCCTCATCTGCATCATTTGGTTCCCCCTACTCTTCATCTCCTTGGTCAGATCAGTTGTGGGTGTGGTCAATCATCCCGTGGATGTAACTGTGACCGTCAAGTTGGGAGGCTATGAGGTAATGAAGTCAAAACATCATTAACAGGAATTCATTAAAGTCTATCAAACACTAACCGGGCGGCTGTGGCTCAGGTGGTAGAGCGGGTTGTCCACTAATCGTAGGGTTGGCGGTTTGATTCCCGGCCCACATGACTCCACATGCCGAAATGTCCTTGGGCAAAATGCTGAATGGGTGAATGAGAACCAGTGTAAAGCACTTTATAGAACTGCTAAGGTTAAAAAGCTCTATATAAGTGCAGACCATTTTACCATTTAACCCCCTGACACCCACCAACACACAACCTTTTTCAGCAAACAAACCCTAATGTTGACTAATGAGCACCACAACGTTCCTCCACAAACAAACCTTAATATTTATCAACACACCCCAACATTCTCCAGCAAGCAAACCCTAACATTTATCAACACACTTCAACAAACAAACCCTAACATTTGTCAACACACCCCAACATTCTCCAACAAGCAAACCCTAACATTCAACACACCTCAACAAACAAACCCTAACATTTATCAACACACCCCAACATTCTCCAGCAAGCAAACCCTAACATTTATCAACACACTTCAACAAACAAACCCTAACATTTATCAACACACCCCAACATTCTCCAACAAACAAACCCTAACATTTATCAACACACTTCAACAAGCAAACCCTAACATTCATCAACACACTTCAACAAACAAACCCTAACATTTATCAACACACTTCAACAAACAAACCCTAACATTTATCAACACACCCCAACATTCTCCAACAAACAAACCCTAACATTTATCAACACACTTCAACAAACAAACCCTAACATTTATCAACACACTTCAACAAGCAAACCCTAACATTCATCAACACACTTCAACAAACAAACCCTAACATTTATCAACACACCCCAACATTCTCCAACAAACAAACCCTAACATTTATCAACACACCCCAACATTCTCCAGCAAGCAAACCCTAACATTTATCAACACACCTCAACAAACAAACCCTAACATTCATCAACACACTTCAACAAACAAACCCTAACATTTATCAACACACCTCAACAAACAAACCCTAACATTCATCAACACACTTCAACAAACAAACCCTAACATTTATCAACACACCTCAACAAACAAACCCTAACATTTATCAACACACCCCAACATTCTCCAACAAACAAACCCTAACATTTATCAACACACCCCAACATTCTCCAGCAAGCAAACCCTAACATTTATCAACACACCTCAACAAACAAACCCTAACATTCATCAACACACTTCAACAAACAAACCCTAACATTTATCAACACACCCCAACATTCTCCAACAAACAAACCCTAACATTCATCAACACACTTCAACAAACAAACCCTAACATTTATCAACACACCTCAACAAACAAACCCTAACATTTATCAACACACCCCAACATTCTCCAACAAACAAACCCTAACATTCATCAACACACTTCAACAAACAAACCCTAACATTCATCAACACACTTCAACAAACAAACCCTAACATTCATCAACACACTTCAACAAACAAACCCTAACATTCATCAACACACTTCAACAAACAAACCCTAACATTCATCAACACACCCCAACATTCTCCAACAAACAAACCCTAACATTCATCAACACACTTCAACAAACAAACCCTAACATTTATCAACACACCTCAACAAACAAACCCTAACATTTATCAACACACCCCAACATTCTCCAACAAACAAACCCTAACATTTATCAACACACTTCAACAAACAAACCCTAACATTTATCAACACACCTCAACAAACAAACCCTAACATTTATCAACACACCCCAACATTCTCCAACAAACAAACCCTAACATTTATCAACACACTTCAACAAACAAACCCTAACATTCATCAACACACTTCAACAAACAAACCCTAACATTTATCAACACACCCCAACATTCTCCAACAAACAAACCCTAACATTTATCAACACACCCCAACATTCTCCAACAAACAAACCCTAACATTCATCAACACACCCCAACATTCTCCAACAAGCAAACCCTAACATTCAAGGACACACTAAAATCCTCAGCAAAGAAACCCTAATATTCAGTGGTACACACCAACATTCCAACATAGATCAACATTCTGCAGCTAATGCCAGCACGTGTATAAAGTTAATGAAATCTGATCTGCCGACTGAACCAGTGTGAATTGGGAAGAATATCGGTGAAGTGGGCAGAAATTTTGCTCCTGCTTATTGGATGATATTAGTTCTGGATACTTTGAGTGTTAATCATCCATAAAGTAAACTGAACATTTTGCCTATCTCTCCAGCCCCTGTTTACCATGAGTGTGCAGCAGCAGTCCATACAGCCTTTCACTGAAAAGGATTATGACCGCCTCACAGAGCAGTTTGGAAATAACGCAGTGAGTGTTTGTAGTTCCTCGGTCCTCTGTATAACCCAGTCATGACTGGACACTGTTTAATTGTATAATAATTTTACATTGCAACTCGTGTGTTTCACACAGGTGGCCATGCAGTTCATAACGCTGTACAGCTACGAAGACATCGTAACAGCCAACATTGATGGCAGTTCAGGCTCAGTGTGGAGAATCAGCCCTCCCAGCCGACAGGAAGTTATTAAGGAGCTGCTGAACAGCCCGGCAGACATGACACTGCGGCTGGCCTGGAACTTCCAGAGGTCAGCGAGAGCATTACAGCTTCCCTATAGCATACATGCTTCGAATTATATACAGATATATTACTTTGTGTCTGCCTTTGTCTGTATGGTAAAGGGACTTGGGGAAGGGTGGAACAGTGGAAAACACATATGACAAGTACGCCATTAGTTTGGAACCTGGAGATCCTGTGAGAGCCAACCTAGCCTCCCTGCTGCTGGGAAATCGCACTGAGCCAGTGTAAGTGTTGACAGAATGATTAGCCATCTACATGTTTGTGTTTGTGCTTACAGTATTTTTAGTTCATTATGCGGTTCATTGTCTCTCCCCTATTAGTCGAGTACCACACATGTTCCCCAACTACATTAGAGCCCCAAACGGAGCTGAAGCCAAGCCCGTCAGCCAGCTCTATGATGGTAAGTGTATTGTGTTTACAGAAAGACAAAAGCAACAGCAAACAATACTAATACTGCTAATGATGAAGAAAACAGGATAGGGTCCGTTTTATTTTTATCGGATAGATGCGTTTTACATATAAAATAGATGTATGGATGGATTGTTGTTTTTTAGCGTGATGGATGGAGGAAAAGCTTTTGGGATAGATAACAGCTGGTTGGATGGATGGATGGAAAGATTGATAGATGGTTTGGTGGATGGATAGATGAATAGATCCTTTTTAGACAGACGCTTAGATGGATGAATTTGTGAATAAATGTCTTAGGATGGATGGATGGAATGGTTTGGTGGATAGGGTAGATAGGGTATACTTTTTAGATAAATATTATGCTTAGATAGATGAATAAATGTGTGGATAATTGTTTTTGGATGGATGGATGGATAAAAGCATTTAGCATAGAGAAAGTGTACTTGGATGGATGGAGGTATGGTTTGTTGGATGAGGAGATGAATGGATGCTTAGATAGATGGATGAATTTGAGAATAACTGTTTTATATAACAAGGATGGATGGATTGAATGTTAGTTTGGTGGATGGGTAGATGGTTTAGTGCATGCATGCATGGATGGATACTTTTCAGATGGATAAAAGCGTTTAGCATAGAGAGAGTGTACTTGGATGGATGGAAAGCTCGATAGATGAATGGATGTTTTTAGACCGCTAAAATATGTTTAAATGGTAGGATGGATAGAATGATTGATGGATGGATCTGTGAAAGTAAAATAGTGGACTGATGGCGCACAGCTGACAGTGCTGCGGGAAGGTAATGAAGACAGGAGAGTACAGCTTCCTAAAATATTTGATTTATTGCCATTAAACATGTTTCCTCCATACTTCATTCACTCTTATCCACCTTACCATTATAAACTAAAGTACGTCATGAGCTGCTTGGACCCATGTGCTGATGTGCTGCTGTTGTTTGTGCCAGGAGAAGAGGAGGGCTATCAGGACGTGACGCTCTCTCTAATGAGGGATGGCTCTCTGAACGGCACCGGAGCTCAGGAGTGGTGGGACATCAGCATTGCAGACTGTGATGTGTCTGCAGGGGCCTGTGGAGTTTTACCCATGGTCATCTTTAATGACAAAGTGAGCCCGCCCAGTCTGGGCTTCCTGGCTGGATACGGGTAAGGAGCACCAGTGTGCAGTGAAGTAAGACAACACGAAAGCTGTCTCGAGGCAGTGTTCATTAAATCCAGCCCTGGAGAGACATGGTGCAGTAGAGTTTTGAGTTTTTCTTGCTCTGACATGGTCTAGGAATAGTAGTTGAGATGAATCCGGAGTTCTGGATTAGGAGAAATGCTAAATTGTGCGGCAATGTGCCATTCGGGGACTGAAGAACCACTGCCTTCAGCTAGTCTTCATGACTTTGTATGATATACAGTTGGATAGTTTGACCAACATATTATATATAATAACGCATTAAAGGGAGCAGCCAGCACTTTCCTGTGAGAGGTGTCTTTCCACTGAGGTTCCAGAACCGTTTCTAAAACAAACAAGAACTTTTAATATATTTTCTATTTATTTAATTTTTTTACAGCTTGATGCGCACACACTCAGGCTATATTTTACATTTATAACTTTACAATCTTCCACGGCAACACCAAGCCACCTCTGATATAAACCTGCTTTAGTAATGTGCTTCACCGATCAGTGTCCGGTCCCGGTTCAACACCGAGTTCTTGAACAGGTTCCAGCAGTGGAAACACACTTCTACATCACTATCCATGTTGTTCTTTTTACTCTCTTTTATAATCAGGACGTAACTGTTAGCGCTTCTTGTTCCCCTGCTGCAGGATCATGGGACTGTACGTGTCTGTGGTGCTGGTAATCGGTAAGTTCGTGCGTGGTTTCTTCAGCGAGATCTCTCACTCCATCATGTTCGAGGAGCTGCCGTGCGTCGACCGCATCCTCAAACTGTGCACGGACATCTTCCTGGTGCGCGAGACAGGCGAACTGGAGCTAGAGGAAGAGCTCTACTCCAAACTAATCTTCCTCTACCGATCGCCAGAGACGATGATCAAATGGACCAGGGAGAAGGACGACAACTAGTCTCCCACTTTTCTAACTAAATGGCCTTTTAGCAGCATCGCTTGGTGCAGGACTGGCCTACGTAAAGCATTTCCCCGTAGGCCTTTTTTGGATCCCGCTGGTTGAGCGGCGCTTCAGGGTGAATTCTCAGCTGTGACTTTTCCAAGTCATTAAACGGCTGTGACAATGTTTAATGAGCACAGAGTCCATGGCAATCTTATTCCTAACGCTGCTGAGCTGTGTTGACCGTGTGTATGAGACAAAGGGGACGTTTGGCTATGAAACTGACACTAGCTGGTGGTTTGTAGATTTCTGTGCATTGTGGCAGAGCTGTATTTGGAGACATTTCAGACAACATTTGAGGCCTGAACAGCCGTACTGAGTGAATGTGACCTTATACCTAGTCCCAATTCTGTCCCTCAGTGACAAACACTATTGTAATGTACTCCTGCTATAATGAAAATTAACCTAAATCTGTTTACATATGGAATGTTTCACACAGGAAGACATGTTTAAAATGGTTATGGGGGGGGGGGGGGGGGGGGGTAAGTTGATGCAGGAAAAATGGCTGTTACGTTCTAGGACTGGTTCATCAAAAAAAAATGTAGTGTTCCCCTTCCCCAAAGGTTTGAGCAACTGTTGTCAAAAAATTTAGTTTTGCACTGTAGTTTCAACACTGATGTAGCCAATAAGTAGTAAAAAAAAATCTTTACTGTTAGCTTTTACCACACAAGTCAGAGTGGAACTATCATCATGATGTAGGGTTAAAGTTAGGCTTAGCCCACCTCCTGTTCATGTTCATAGATTATAGTACATCACAGTGGGTTCTAAACCACATCACTGATCGACTGGATGCAACTTGAGACGTATTTACAGGCAAACATTTTGGGTACGACAAGACTCATTACTTGTTGGCTACTTAGCCTTATAGCTCCAGTGCAAAACTAAAGAAGGAAACCAAGTTGTTTTTTTGTTGTTGTTTTTTAAACAGCTGTCATGTTGCAAAGGAAATGACACTGTAGATCAAATCTGTCTAAACTACCGTATTACGTGACCATTACATGATGTTTTATGGACAGTGTCTTTCTACACCTCATTCTACACATTTATTTTCACTTGTCTTAACTGCCATTTAGCTACAATTGTGCCAACTAACTAATCAACGGTGGCTGGAGGGTTTACTATACAGGTTAAATGTCTTTTAAAAGATCTTTCTGCTTTATATTTATTCATATTTTCGTAATTTTCTACTTTCAAAAATGTGATTATTGAAAATTCTTGGTGACAGCCATTTTTCAAATTTACCAAATCTATCATTAAAATCAGCGATACACATCTGCATAATGATTCCTGCCTTCCTTTACCCTTCATGAAGCATTGGCGAGCAGTACATGCCATAAAAATGCTGCAATTTATTGCCGCCATAAAAAGTGATCAATAAAACATCATGTACTTTCATAATAACCAGTTAGATAGTGCAGAACTGGGTTTGGATTTTATTCACTTCAACAAAATCAAATTGATATAAAACGGAGGTCGATATGTAGTTAAATTAAATGGTCTTGTATAAAGCCATCTGTGCAATAAAATGCCAAACGTTTCCTCATGGTGTGCGTCACTGAACCGTGACCTTCGCTTGGCTGATACGACAAATAAACACCGTATCCGGCCAGCTATTCGTCATCTGCACCTCCGTCCTCTAATAGGAACTCGCCGATTTCCTTCTTCATCGCAGCCCTATGAAGTAACGAGAGAGATCATACATCAGACTGAGCAAAGGAGAGTCCATTTTAGGTTAAAAAAAATAAACAAACCCTATTATTTAAGCTTTATTCACCTCCTCTGGCGTTTCTCTGCCTCAGATGATATATACGGTGGCAAGGAGTCCACCGCTGTCTGCAAAACAACATCAACAGTGTGGACGAGTGTCTTTCTGCTTAAAATGGGTGTTAGAGACATGTTTCCTAATTCTGCTCGCTTAATAGTGAAGACAAGCAGCTGAAATTGAAAACACATATACATATCGAATTTGATCAGGAAGCATTTTCTGCCATCTGAACAAGGGTGGAAAAAGGAAATGAGAATTTGATTTAAGCCACTTGATTCTTGAGCAGTGTTCTGATATTTTCAGCTTCATTCGGTGGAAGACTGACCGTTTGGCATCGTATAAACATTTCTGGTATTTTACACAGTGATTCCTAGAAATGAATTCCTAGGGATTTTTAATTGAATACGCAGACTTTTTTTGTTTAAATAAAGGCTCTGTCAGTACAGAAATGCGTTAGCTGAGGTTTACTCACCATGTCTTTAATGGTCAGTCTGCAGCTGTAACACAGGAGACTCCTCAGGTCTGTAGCTCCAGGAGCCCTGATTGTCAAGTAAAGAACATCAGGATCAGTGGATAAATAACGACCCGTAAGAGGCCCATACAAGCATTTGTTTATCATTGATTATATTAGTTTGGGTGATGTATTCTGTTAGGAGTGCATGATAAACAATGCTAACACGAACAACTAAACTAAAAATTCAAGCTTGCGTGCATCTCTGACATCTGTGGCATTACGGACTTAGGAAAGACAGAGTGTGGCATTAACAAGAACAGCAAAGTCTCTCCCTCTGCTTTATAGCCAGTTGTCACACTTCTCTACCTTCAAGATCTAATACAGAGTAAAGACGGGGGATGGGCTGACACTTTCACACACACAGCCTGATAAATTCTGTAATTACACCAGTCAGTAATAGCAGTGATTTGCATGACTGAGGAGAGAATGAGTCTCGTCTCATTATCAGATGCATGTTCTGTTGCTCCTGGTGTGGTGTTAAGCTACAACATATGCATACACACACACACACACACACACACCTTGCTGTCATGACCTGGAGTGAACCCCAAAATGAAATGATGTTCCACTCACCTGGATGTGGAGCAGCAACCTCCATCCCCACAAGCTTGTTTCTGCCCCTGACAACAGCCCGCGTCAGTTCGGCCAGTTTTCTCCACTGTACCCCGAGACAGCTGCTCCGACATCAGTGTGGCGTGGCACGCAGAGGCATCGTCTACACAGAAAATGAGTGACGGTTTGACTGTTACACAGTGTTCATGCTGGCAGCAATGCTGCAAGACAATCCGGCAAATTATAGAGACAGGAACACAGTGTGAGGTGGGCGGAGCCAACTTAGAATAAAGTCGTGGTGAATATAAACAGGAAAGTGGGACACTTTCTATACACTATATGTATACTGTGATATAAAATGTTTTAAATTGTGCCCGAAAAAAACATCACAAACGGTACTAATGTTCGTATGATTACACTCCATTACAGGCTGGAAAATGCTAAAGTTGAGAAAATGCTTTGCAAAATGCAAAAGCATTTACTTCTCCCCTGAAGAAGCTATTTCACATAACATTTACATATAGTCTACAAGACACAATAATAACTGAATTTACACACATGAACCAGTTCAAATGTTTACACACGATTTATTCTTACTCCCGTGTGTCGTTACCTGGATGATCAGCGACTGTGTTTATGTTCTGTGAGAGTTGTTCATGAGTCCCTTGTTTGTCCTGAGCAGTTAAACTGATCACTGTTCTTCAGAAAAATCCTCCAGGTCCTGCACGTTCTGTACTTTTCCAGCATCTTCTGCATATTTGACCTCTTTCCAGCAGTCTCTATATGATGTCGAGATCCATCTTTTCACACTGAGGACGACTGAGGGACTCGTACACGACTATTACAAAATGTGCAAACACTCACTGACGCTCCAGGAGGCGACACGATACATTAAGAGCCAGGGGGGTGTAAACTTTTGAACAGGATGATCAGTGTAAATTAGTTTGTTTAAAAATCTTAATTTTTCATGAATGAAAATGATGTACATGTTTCTTAGAAGACAAAGTGCTAATTTACATCCCCCCGATTCTTAATGTAGCGTGTTATCTTCTTGCGCGTCAGTGAACGTTCGCACCTTTTGTAATAGTCGTGTACGAGTCCCTCAGTCGTCCTCAGTGTGAAAAGATGGATCTCGACATCATATAGAGACTGCTGGAAAGAGGTCAAATATGCAGAAGATGCTGGAAAAGTACAGAACGTGCAGGACCTGGAGGATTTTTCTGAAGAACAGCGGGCAGTTTAACTGCTCAGGACAAACAAGGGACTCGTGAACAACTCTCACAGAACATAAACACAGTCGCTGATCATCCAGGTAACGACACACGGGATTAATAATCAAGCGTATGTAAACTTTTGAACTGGTTCATTTGTGTAAATTCGGTTATTATTGTATCTTGTGGAGTATATGTAAATATCTGTTTATATGTGAAATAGCTTATTCAGGGCAGAACTAATAAAAAACTAAACGCAATTTTCATGATGCCTCTTTTTTATTATTATTATATTATATAGAACATCTATAATAAAATGCTTCAGATAGGAACCGTTGTGACGATATAGAGATCAAAAAGAAATAATGATCGCTCACGTGAAGAAGGAGCATCTACTCGAGCTTTGTGCGGTGATAAATATCTACGGTGTGAAAACAGGGTTTAGTGCTGCAACTTGCCTGCTTTGGTGTCGAGGGCACAGAGGCAGAGGAGGCACTTAGCAGCAGGTTCTGTGGTAGAGCTCTGAGGAGGACACGCTGTGTGCAGCTTCTCACTTGTTCTAGAAAGAAACCGGTGGCTCAAATCAAATACTCTCTCACATGGATGTGCAATCAAAAAACAAACACCGCACGCGTCTGAAGCCGAATGGAAACGGTTAGGTTTTGTCATAACTACCTGTACACAGTGCTGACAGTGGAGGGAAAGTCAGCCTGGAGTTTGACCACAAAGCTCTCGGTCAGCCGCTGGATACTCGCTTTATCAGCAGTCTGATACGGAAAAAAGCACGCAGAGCGAAACGCCAACATCAATCAAACTAGAAGGCTGAAAGCTAGATGAGATCATTTCCTCCTGTTTCCATAGACAGACATAATAAAGACCCAGATAAATGATGACATCATCCTACACACATACTGCTGCTTCCACGCCAAGTTTTATATTCGAACGTAAAAAGATTCGTAAACAGAACCAAATGCAGACCCATTTCCTGAAACACCAAGTTCCACATTAAAAGTTTTTTTTTTTTTTCTTATTGCGTTAACACTCCTCACTTCTGGTTGTATTTATCCTAACCACTAGTCACGTTCTAATATTTTAAAGTCCCCCAAAGGTGAAAAAGGAGAAAATTGCTTTTAAATATTTGATTCTGACTGCGGCACAGGAACATCTAGGACATTTCGAGAGCTGCGATCTGATTACACGGCTTATTTCGATTTCATTCAACGAGTAGCTGAAAGCAGGACAGAAAGAATGATGAGTCTTTTTACCACCACGTTTTTGTTAAACTGGCTCCTTAACCAACGTTATCTTTGCAGAAAGCCAAGGCAAGATTAAAAAAGACAAATATAAACATATCCATATAGTTTGGGTGAAATATATATTTATGCTTTCTTCAAAATGAAGCATCGAAGTATGTTATAGGCAGAAAAACCCAATTCTGTCCAAAACCTGTTTGCCAGGACTAAGTCGGAGAAACATCCGACTGGTTTTCCCAAACATATGTGAAAAGTGTTAACCTTTAAATATTGGCACCCAGAGCAGTGGCTTCAGGAGTGCACACTACTCTGTTGACTATCGAGGGCTTTAATGTTACTGTGTAATACATACACGCCTACTACCCTGTGATTTACTATGGACAGTGTTCGCCTGGATGAAGTCTTCCTTCAGCTTTGGCGCACCTGGTGGGTGTTGTAACAGAGCTCTGATAAATGATGCCACCTCGCCGTCCTTCTGTAGCTCACTGGAGAAAAACCAAACTGCGGAGCCTTGACACTTCACTGATGTCTGTGGCATTGTAGCAGTAAGAAAGACAAAGTGGGGAAGTAACTGTGCTGCACTCCATCCCTCCCTCCCTCCCTCTGTCTACTTTATAGCCCAACATCACACCTCGCTAGTTTGATAAATGTAGACAATTAAACCTCATGGCCAAAATCATGCACACTCCCTGAGCACATGGACATTCATACTACTTCTGAGGTAACACCTTATACAATGTTTACTACTAATAAATAAATGAAAGCTAGTACTGGACAGGTCTGCGTTTGCTAAAATTCTAATCACGCCCGGGAGTAATAGCAGAGATTTGCAAGACTGAAGTATAATAACTTCGGTCCTGAGAGTAAAAGCTGCAGCGAGCGTCCGGCTTAACGCTCACCTTGGTGTCCAGGCCTGGGATGAAGACAGACTGTACTTCAAACAGCCGGTTATAGAAGCCGATCTCTTTTGAGGAGTAATCCCTCATGGGGCGCACCATCACCACGTCACCGTACCGCGAGTCTGAGAAAGCCTGGCAAACAGAAACGGATGGATATTTACTATGTCTCCGTATCTGGCACGAGACAGAATAAGCAGTTCCAGATTTTGCTCAAGGGCCTAATAATGTCTCTCTGGCAGAACACACAGAACCACAACTGCCGTTATGACAATGGTTTCACTTTTGTGGTTGTTTACTTTTGCAGAGCAGTACACGTTATTTTTTAACGAGACAACGTTTTGGCGTTACGGTTCATCATGCCATGATGCATAAAATCCTGAGTACATCCCGGGTAATATTCAGCATTTCCTGAAAGAGATGTAGACAAATCACAGACAACCTGTAAACAGCCACCGATGGGCAAGTATGTAAAGTAACAAACTATATGGACTCTCGTTTTACAGGTACGGCTTTTGGAGTGGAGTTTATTCAACTTCACTAAACGTATTTACTTATTAACGTCCGTCTTCAAACTTTGAGCCGCACATCCTACCCGAGTGTAACGATACGGTGTACCACATCAACGAACATCGAACAATTCGTTCAACAGGCTGCGTAATAAAGTGGGCCGTTTCTCATAAAATAGGACTGAATAGTAGGTGAGGTGTAATAAACATTTTAACTTACTCAAGCCCACACTCAGTAAGCTTCCTTTTTAACTTCACTTCTTTTTTTTTTTTTTTTTTTTTTTAAACACACTTCCTTTAGCCACACTGTTTTTCATGAGCTAATACACAGGCATGCCAGCGTACTAGTATAATATGGTATGCCCTTGCACAGACGATGTAGACAAAAACATGAAGACAGACACAATCCTTCGCTCTCCCTCTCCTCTCCCGCTCCCTCTCTCAAGACAGCATTGGCTGATTCAATCTGGGTTTTAAAAAAATCAACACAATGATTGAGGAGTTATAGCTGTATAGCCGCAGGTATGAAACTCTACTCAGTACTTCAGACATGCCCCTTGAGACACACACACACCAGCAGAGTTGCCAGGGTTCTTTTGTATGTTTTTTATTTTACACCAAACTGAGGCGGTTTTGAAACGAGGCTGTGGGTGGAAAAAATTAAGGCGTTAAAGGGATAGTTCACCCAAAAATTAAAAATCCTGTGCAAAAAAAAAAAAACCACCTCAAATTAAGTCTTTGTTCACAAAATATCTCCACTTCCGCGTAGATCTCAGACGCTTGCGATATTCGTTATTTCTGCAGACGAAAGCAGCTGATGCGCCTCTATTTTGCTCTGCAATGTCCTGTTTTCTATTTTTATAAAAGTGTCGAGCAGTACGTGAGAAGCCACATAAGCAAGTCTGTTTGAGACAATCTGATGCAAGTGGGATGATTTACACATGCAGTTTGCACATGTTAAAATGTAAGCTACAAAGTTCCCTTGTTTGTTAGGCACATCAGCCTTGTAGTGCCAGTGCAATACCAAAGATGTTTAATTAATCTTATTTAATTAGTCTGTGTGTGTGTGTTTACCGTATCAGCTGCCAGCGCTGCCCCTCGTCCCAGAGAGATGTTAGTGAGCAACTTGATGGCCAGACGTGTACAGCTGTCTCCGAACATCACCTTGGAGTAGCCGTTTATTCGGGCAGTGTGCAGTATCAGGTGCTGCCTACACACACACACACACACACACACACTACAGATTACCATACCCAGAGCAGCTTTAGTGGTCTTCTGGATCCTACAGAAAGTCCAAACCCTGCCTCTCTTTCTCATACATGCTCTCAATCATTTTGTGTTTTCATTAAACTTTGCAAGCACTCAGAGTTATTGACTGGAGCTGAACTCAGAGCACACTTCAAGGCCCTGCTTTTCCCAGATGACTCAGACGCCACCGACAAGGAAAGGCAATGGGGGATTCTGGGGGATGGGGGAGGCGGCAGATGGGGAGAAATGTGGAGTGGAGACAGCAATATAAATGATGAAAAATGAAAAAGGAGAAAGACCTGCCATACTATTGTGCTATTAAAGTCTCTGACGTGATTCTTCCACAGCTTGAGTGTTTGAATGGCGTGCTTATGGAAACTGAATTAAACAGGATGAATACAGAAATAACTTTTTATGCTTCACAAATCCCACCTACTCGCTTCAACTGGGACATGGCAAATTTAAATTAAAAAAAAAGAGGAGAAAATATAGCTGCAAGCAGCGATGACAGGGGCCAAGCACCGAAAGCAAGTCATGTTTATAGGGTACTAAAAGGATAGATGGTCGAGATGGCCTTGTAAAGTGTAACACACTATTATTACTGCTACTAAAACAGGCAGTTATGGTGGAGAAAAAGTTGAGCTTTCTTGTGCATTTAAATGGAACCAAAAATCCATGCAGATATTTCAATAAACTCATATTAAACATGAATTGATTGTAATGCCTTCTACAATACTGACCGCACACTCTCAGGGAAAAAGGGTCCTGAACTCCAATCCTTGTCCTTAGAGTGGTACCCCGAGTATACACTTTATGTATCTTTAGTGTGTATTTTTCACCTAGTAAGGTGCATATATTTTACCTTTCCTCTGGCTTTACTCTAAAAGGTAATTACAGTTCAATTATCTACTTTCAGTCTTCATTAAAGGTACATTACATCCACATTTCCAGGTGAAAGTTACTTTTACAGGTACAAAACATAAGGGAAGGCTATGGGTCCACCCAACCTCCTGTTCTTGGTTTATGTATGTGTGGATGTTACTTTGACACGTACTACCTACCTAACCATTGTTATAGACCAAGTCCGCCCTTTCATAGCAGCAGTATTCCCTAATGGCGGTATTCCCTGGTTTTAATGTTACAGCTGATCGGTGTATGCACTAATAATTTAATTTAAATGTTTATGCTGGTTAAAGTAAGTTAATCATGTAGAACATGAACACTATAAAGACATTCCTTCAAAATGATATAAAAGAAGCACAGAAAAATGTGTTTCTGAAAGAATGAAGGTGGTGGACACATTTTGTGCCATAATAAAAGTCTTTCATTTTCATTACTGAACGTTAATGAGTTCGGCCCTTGCATTTTTCTATTCTAGAACATATCTAAACATCTTAAAATGGCAGAAAAATATAATAAAAATATGACTAAGAAAAATTACAATAGTGAATCACAACAAGTCTTGGTGCTTGTCCGCCTACCATTGTAACTATATGTTTTATACTTTATTATAATGAGTAGCTGCTATACGTCTTTAATGTCATGATGCAGATGGTGTAGTAGAGCTCACCTCAGTGTGTGCAGCATGTCCTGTTTGGCTGTTAAGGTTTTCAAAGTGGAGAAGAGTCCCTCCAAAGCCAATTTGTGTTCAAGCTTGTATGTGGAGGCCTGCAGGCTAAGTTGGCCTAGTGCACCTTGGGATTCCTCCACTGTAGGCTTCCCATGGCCCTGGGTTACTTCAGACCGGATGTGCTGATCCACTGCTGCTTTATAGCTGGAGCCGGGCTGCTCCCGTCTATACACAGGCTCGAGTACTGACTCGGGAAGAGTAAAGACCTGAGACACAGCCACGAACACGACACTGCAGTCGTTAGAACAGCTCAAACTCAAACACTGCTAAGGTAATAAGAATGAAGGTCAAATGCTTCGTCTTGTGTTTCTGAGTGACAATAGCAACAATTGCATACGCATATCAAAAGCATGCTATCTGGGGATAGAGGAGATAATGAACAAGATGATGCAACTGCCTGAAAGGAGACATGGAAATGACAGTCCTGCTCCAAAAACAGAAATAATGAGGCCAAAACAAATGATGTGAGAAAAGATCAAAGCATTAACAAGCACAGAGACTTGTAATGTGGGACTGCATTGTAATTAGAACAGGCTCGTTTCAGGAGTTGTGACACACAAAAAAAAAAAAACAGGAGTGCACATGACCGGAGTCAGAGAACTCCCATCCAAAAATCTTTTGCAGATGCTGATCATTTTTGCTTCCTGATATCTGAAGTGGGACCATGGTGCAGCGAGCAGAAGCATGCTGGAATTACCTTTACAAAACTCAAAACCAGTTAGCATAATGGCGGGGAAATACACTCACTGGTCACGTTAAAATGTCTCTTTCCTGAGGCTCGTTACCTGTTCCAGTGGGACGATGTGGTACGGCAATCCAGTTGTTCTGAAGATACTCTCCAACTGAACTACAGCCTTCTCCCTCTCCTCAGCATTCTGACCACACACACCACCCTCTAGCTCAGAGAATAGATTAGCTGAAACACCTTCATTATGCTAAGAGAACACTATTCTGTTGCAGTATTACTGTAACTGTAATTACCATCTATGTAGATAATGCCAGGCATAAATCTTAACTTCTTGGGTGCCTCCCGACTTAAACCCTGCAAACAGGGAGGACATTTCCGTCACCTGAGGTGGTGCATAATGGATGTGGTCGTTTCATATTAAATACCGGTCTGAAATTAATTTTACGACATACACCGATCAGCCAGAACATTAAAACCACTGAGAGGGGAAGTGAATAACATTGATTATCTTGTTACAATGGCACCGGTCAAAAGGTGGGATATATTAGACAACATGTTAACAGTCAGGTCTCGAAGTTGATGTGCTAGAAGTAGGAAAAAATGGGCAAGCATAAGGATCTGAGCGATTTTGACAAGGGCCAAACTGTGATGGCTAGATGACTGGGTCAGAGCATGTCCATAACGGCAGGTCTTGTAGGGTGTTTCCAGTATGCAATGGTTAGTAACTACCACAGGTGGTCCAAGGAAGGACAGCAAGTGAACCAGTGACAGGATCAGGGGCGTCCAAGGCTCACTGGTGCGTGTGGGGAGCAAAGGCTAGCCCGTCTGGTCCGATCTCACAGAAGCACTACTGTAGTGCCCATGCTGACCACTGTACACTGCCGAAAGCACCTACATTGGGCACATGAACATCAGAACTGGACCATGGAGCAAAGAAAGGAGGTGGTCTTGTTTTACGAATAACGGTTTCTTTTACATCGTGTGGACAGCCGGGCACGTGTGTGTCGCTTACCTGGGGAAGAGATGGCACCAGGATGCACTATTGGAAGAAGGCAATCCAGGGAAGCCGTGTGATGCTCTGAGTAGTGTTCTGCTGGGAAACTTTGGGTTCTGGCATTCATGTGGATGTTACCTACCGCCTACCTAAACTCTGTTGCAGATCAAGTAAACCCTTTCATGCCAACGGTATTCCATAATGGTAGTGGCCTCTTTCAGCAGGATAATGCACCCTGCCACGATACAAAAATGGTTCAGGAATGGATTGAAGAACATGACAAAGAGTTGCAGGTGTTGACCCGGCCTCCAAATTCCCCAGATCTCAATCCGACCGAGCATCTGTGGGATGTACTGGACAAACAAGTCCGATCCATAGAGGTCCCACATCGCAACTTACAGAACTTAAAGGATCTGCTGCTAACGTCTTGGTGCCAGATACCACAGCCCACCTTCAGAGGTCTTGTGGAGTCTATGCCTCGACGGGTCAGAGCTGTTTTAGTAGAACAAGGAGGATCTATACAATATTAGGCAGGTGGTTTTAATGTTATTGCTAATCGGTGTACAGCTACACTTGCATTCAATAGCAGATATCTTATTAGCTGTATGGCTTTTTTTTTTTTACTGTTTTATTTATGTTCGTAGACTGGCAAAAAAATTGAGCTAGCTTAATTTATTAAAGGTTGAGCAGTTATTGTGATATGAAAATAGCTGATGACTGCTTACCTCTTGAACTTGTGCTAACATGCAGCTTGATACTGGTCCTCCAGAAACAGCCAGCAGCACCTAAAAGATAGTCACCAATAACTTAAATAGTCCATGTCAAATTCATAGAAGATAATTTTGCTTTATATCTATGCTTGCCTTCTCTCCGGGAAAGAGAACACGATTCTTCCCTAGCATGGCCCGGAATTTATGTTTGAAGTACTCCTTGAAACAGCCCCTAATTTTAAAAAAATAAAAATACAAACAAACCCTTACTACACATGATGATGATTTCAACAGCTTTTGAGCACATGGTGATGTTTTTATAGAAATTCCAGATCCTGCATTGGGATGTGAATGAGGTTAACAGGAAAATCTCTTCCCCCAGGGCTCATTATCGGTTGTGGAGGCAATAGTAGATCAACATTACATTTGATAGACTGAATTTGACACTATTTACCTACAAAAGGCATCTCCCACTCGAATGATGAGCACTGCAGTGCCCTCTTTGCACTTCATACATTTCTTTGATACCCTAGAATCACAGACGGTTTAACACAACATATAAGTTATACCTTCATAAGATATATCCGTCATCTATAACCTGTATGACCTTAAAATCTCAAACAACTCATGTAAATAAACTCACGCCGGCAGAGATTTTTGTTCTAAGACGCTATCGTACTCTTCGTCAACCTGGCACATGATTAACGTTGTTGTTGTTGTTGTTTTAAAAACTGAATTAACTATACACTTTCATCTCAATAATACCGAAATTACACATTTAAATAATAATAAAAAACTTTAAAAACGACTAATAAAACTACCTAACGTGCTAGCTACATTGGCGCTCTTCGATGACGCGTTAACTCCGCGTCTTCCCCTGGCGCTTTTTAGTGACGCTACATTATTGTCAGTTCGGCTGTTCTGCTGCTTATTTGTCAGTTTGCTTTTTAATGAGCTCTAATAGCTACACTAAACGTTGTTTATTGTAAGACAGTCTTTTCAGCAGTCGTATGCGAATGTCAGGAGTTAATACGCTACGATTCGTTTGCCTAAAAAGCGAGCTGGTCTATTGTTTAGGAAAACGCTGTTGCAAAGCATTATGGGGAGTGTAGTGATTGAAGGCCGTCATGCTGCGAAGGTGCTTCTTGACAAAACTACAACACCCATGCAGCAGTTCACCTGAAAAGACGCTCTTAACGGTTTGGTTAAAGCTCCGCTGGTAATGTTTACTTCTTTGCTCAGACGGCGTGTGAGTGTGTGCTTTATGTGCTGGCTGGACAGATGCGCTATGTAACGCCGTTTGATTTGTGTTTTTCTTGGTTTAAATCACACGGAAGTGGTGTTCCGGTCGACAGCGCACTGGTGATACACACAGCAAAGGAAGCAGAAAAAGAAGAAGCTCATTTTGAAGAAGCAGCTGAGAGGAGGCATCCAGTGTTCATGATGGCGATGTTCCGCAGTTTTGTTTCGGCTGCTCAGCTCAGACAGTCTCATCCCCAGCCCCAGCTGCAGCATGGAGAGAGTCTGGAGAGCCAGTTCTCCTGCCCCATCTGCCTGGAGGTTTATCACAAACCCGTCAGCATCGCCAGCTGCGCTCATACGTGAGTAACACCTGGATTCACCTCCACTGGCGCACTGCCATTCTGCTTTATGGAGTCGGTGCATTGTCAGGTTAACCCAGTAAACACACTGTGGCATTTCTGTTGCTCATAAATAGCTTGATGGTCATAACAATCATCATCATCATCATCATCCATCATTCCTGTTTTGAAGTCTGTGCATTTATTTTACAACTGAACTAAAGCAAAGATTTGTCAGTCCACAGATTGTATCAGATCATATACAACAGCTAAACTTATTGACTCTGTCAAAACAGAGTTATATAAAATCTAGAACCTTTTAAAGCCAAGAAGTGAATCTGAATCTCCATCCTCTTTGTGTCTCTATTGTTGTCAGTGTTTCTTTGTTACTGAAGCCTCTCCGTCTCACACAGGTTTGGAAATGAAACACAGCTCTGTAATCTGTCCTTTTACTTCTCTTATCTAATTGATTGAGTTTCTTTCATTCATTTTTTTCCTTTTTTTTCTTTTTTTTTTTTGCATGATGTGTCAGTTATGCAGCTGCTACTTCAGCTCAGAGATGTTCCAGTGTGTAAGCACGAGATGAAAATAGAACAAAGCAGGCACGGTGTGTGGTGCACGTGATGTTGGATGTTGTGAGACGGGTACGAGCATCGTCGTGGACGTATCTGCATCAAAACTCTTATCGCAGAAAGGAAAGTGAGACAGCTGTTGTGTTGAATGAATCGAGAACAGGAACAGGATGCGAGGCTCAGGTTGAGTGCGTGTCGGTGGGACGGATGTACATTTCATCTCAAGGTGGTTTAAATGAATACATAAAGCGCAATATCAAGATCAGTCGTATAGGCGATTAATAAAACACTATTACCGTTTGAAGGATAATGAATGTATATTATTATGGACACAAAATGATACAGCAAAGGTTTTATTGAGTGGGAGCTTGTCTAGGTAGGCAGTTTAAGGATTTATGGTTTATTATTTCTCACGTGTCAAAAAGCAATCGCGTAAATTTGTTCATCAGAGTTCCATTAAATCACGATGGACAGCATGTCTAACATCCTGTGTCATCATCCATATTTTCATTTTGATTAACATATCATATGTGTTACATCATAATGTTTGTAGAGTGCCACTAACTTGTGCTGTGAGCTGTAAATCTACCTGTACCTCTGATCTAATGAAAAACTATTTAAGCCTAATTGAGTTTTCTGTGTGCGCTGTCCATTTGTGTTATGCGTCATCTTTTGACTTTCCTTTTTACTCTGGGCTGTAGTGAGGAAATGAAATGCCACTAATATCACTCTTGTAAGCCGCGAACACTCTTTGTGGTTTAAACACGAATGGCTCAGTGAGGCACCGCCCACCAGAAAATGACGATTCAGTGTCATTTTAATGCGATTAAAAGTAATTACTACTGCATTTAAAGCAGCGGTGTGTCTCATTGTTTGCATGCAATTAATGACGTGGCTCTGTAGTTTCTGACACAACACAGTGCCATTACTGTTTTCAGGCAGCACTTGAGTAAACTGTGATGTAGTGGGATATTTGGTGTACATGATACCGTGTTTGTGGACACAGCTGCTGTAATTCTTTTAGCGTTACAAGACTTTCACACATGGTGAGAGAGTGAGCTGTTTCTGTCAATGCACTCTGAAGCTCTGCACCTTCCTTTGTTGAAAGACCTACACACAACAGCACATTCGTTGGTATTTTAAAATGATCCAAATCCTTAACCCTTGTGGATATTGACTAGGGCATGACCGGCTGGAAAATTTTGCTACAGATACCAGAAATACAGAAATCTATTTGCTGCACATAGTCTTTGATTTCTTCTGTTTTTGTGTATATCTCATACTAAATAGTTTTCAGATCTTCAAACGAAATACAAAACAAAACAAAGGCAACCCGAGTAAACACACAATACAGTTTTAATCTATATTGTTTTAACTGAAGTAAAAAAAAAAAAAGTTATCTAATACCTATCACCCATGTGAGAAACTAATTGCTACCTTAAAATTAAAATCTCGTTGTGCCACCTTTAGTTGCAGTAACTACATCCAAACACGTATGATGACTGGAGATCAGTCTTTCACTTACTTCTAGGGCTAGGATTTACTCCTATGCTTTGGATCGTTGTCTTGCTGCATAATCCAGTTGCAATTGAGTTTCAATTTACGGACTGAAGACCGGACGTTCTCCTTTAGGATTTTGTGGTGGAGAGCAGAATTCATGTTTCCCCACAATTATTGTATGTTGCCCAGGTCCTGAAGCAGCAAAGCATCCCCACACCATCACACTACCACCACCATGCTTCACCGTAGGTCTGATGTTCTTTTTGTGGAATTCTGTGTTTGGTTTACGCCAGATGTAACGGGACAACTGTCTTCCAACCAGTTCCACTTTCAACTCATCAATCCACAGAACATTCTCCCAAAAGCTTTGAGGATCATCAAGATGTGTTTTGGCAAAATTCAGATGAGCCTTAATGTTGTTCTGGGTTAGCAGTGGTTTTCACCTCGCCACCCTTCCATGGATGTCACAAACGGTGACCTTTATTAATGCAAGAGAGGCCTGTAGGTCCTTTGATGTTGTCCTTGGCTCTTTTGTGACTTCCTGGATGAGTTGTCACTGTGCTCTTGGAGGAATTTTGGAAGGTTGGCCACTTCTGTGAAGGTTAACTACCATGCCGAGTTTTTCCATTTGGAGATAACGGCTCTCACTGTGGTTCTTTGGAATCCCAGAACCTTTGAAATAGCTTTAACCCTTCCCAGACTGATGTATTTCAATCACCTTCTTCCTCATCATTTCTGGAATTTAAACTTTCAACTTTGCCATAGTGTGTTGCTCAGTAAGACATTTTAACCAGCTTCATGCTGTTGAAAAAGTTCTATTTAAGTGTAGATTTGATTGAACAGGGTTTGCAGTAATCAGGCCTGGTTGCGTCTAGTCCAGCTGAACACCATTATGAATGCAGTTTCATAGATTTGGGGAATTAGTAGCTACAGAAGCAAATACGTTTTCACACAGGCCTTGGATAAGTTTTTTACTTCAATAAATAACATCATTTAAAAACTGTATTTTGTGTTGACTCAGGTTGCCTTTGTTTTATCTTGGATATTGTTTTAATTTCTGAAACAATTTAGTATGCGATATACACCAAAACAGAAGAAATCAAAACTTTTTCACAGCACTGTAGATATATGCACATCAACAGGTTTAGTTAAACTGCACTTTATTGATCATATATTGGCCATTTCTCAAATTCAAACAGTAGAAACTGCAATAGACGTGTCACAAAATGTGGTTGGAGATTTATTTAATTAAGTAGTTAGTTAGTCAGTTAAATATAAACGTTTTTTTGCATGTGAATGGGAACCATGTTTTAACCCCCCCTCCCCCCCCCCCCCCAAAAAAAAAAAAAAAAAAAAAAAAAAAACTCATTTATGTATAGAGAATCATTTAGCTGAGAAGCTAGTGAGCAACTGTGAGTAAACAAATTTTCACATTCACTGCACACTGTGAAGGCACACGATGAAGGTGAATCCCGCAGACAGTGTGACTCAGGTTAATTTATGGCTGAAATGCTGTGGAGGAAACGTACACCGACTGTTAATAAAATGTTGTGATAAAATCACGAACCATTGTAAAATGCTCGAAATTTATTGTTGTATGAAAATTACATATCACTAGTAGACAGGAAATACTGTTCTTTCACCACTGCCAGGGTTAAAAATGCATAACGTTGCTGGACACACACACACACACACACACACACACACACACACACACACACACACACACCAATCTCGCGCTGATTACAGGAAGCCCACATCAGGGACAGAGCAGCATGACGATCTAATTATAGCTTAAATTCTAATGAAATGCACACTGTGAGGGCAACCTCTTTATATCACACATATACACACACACACACACACACATACTCACACCTTCGGCAAACCATGCACTGGGGTCTTGTGCTGGTGTCACTCAGAGAAAAATGTACAGCTGAAATTGCTTTAGCAATCATGCTATATCTACTCTGTGTAACATGTGTGGTAAGTGTAGCTGAACTTGAACACATTTCCCTGCACTGAGAAATGAACAGAACTTGTTTTAACTCACTTAAAATGGACGTCTAATGAAAGGCTTATGTAGCACCAGTGTAATGTGGTTCTTCTTGGTTAAGACTTTGGAGGAAGTCAACAACTGCCCTTTGACATCCATTATAAGTGGGTTCTGCAGTTTTTTTTTCTTTCCTCAGTGAAAGGATGTGTATCAGAATTCTCTCCTGTGGTACTCACACATACAATTGGAAAATAAGTGTGTGTGTGTATGTTTTTGGAAATGAGCAGCCCCAGAGAGGATAGAGTTCAGGACTGCAGCAGCAGGAACTTCTCCATGAGCACAGCCAAATGTTCTTACGCACTCGCTGCATGCGGACTACAGAAAGAAATGGCATCATGAAATCTGGTGTAAAGACATGGACTAATCCAAATCCCGCTACATCAGAGCCTCCATCTGTGGGAGGGAGGAACACATTGCTTAAAGCACTCACCTGCTTTACGATTAAATCTGCACTTAGCATAATGCATTCCCAAAGTAGTGATGGCTTAGTGGAAGAAGTGCCCGTTTAAGTGAGCTTCATCGGGCATGGATCAGTGTGAGAATTTTCAATACTGATATTCAGCAGAGTTCTGCTTATACCTCTCAGTGTTCTGGGTAAAGGACTCTGTGCCTCAGTCCCAGTGAAGAAGGCGTGGAATCTGTGCCTCAGTCCCAGTGAAGGAGGAGGTGTGGCTTCTGTGCCTCAGTCCCAGTGAAGGAGGAGGTGTGGCTTCTGTGCCTCAGTCCCAGTGAAGCAGGTGTGGCTTCTGTGCCTCAGTCCCAGTGAAGGAGGAGGTCTGGCCTCTGTGCCTCAGTCCCAGAGAAGGAGGAGGTCTGACTTCTGTGCCTCAGTCCCTGTGAAGGAGGAGGTGTGGCCTCTGCGCCTCAGTCCCTGTGAAGGAGGAGGTCTGGCCTCTGTGCCTCAGTCCCAGTGAAGGAGGAGGTCTGACTTCTGTGCCTCAGTCCCAGTGAAGGAGGCACGGTCTCTGCGCCTCAGTACCAGTGAAGGAGGCACTGCCTCTGCAAGTGAGGTTCATTGTTATTTGGTCAGACCCTTTACTAAAACAAGTACTTCACAAGATCACACCAGCAGACACAGATGATGTACCATGGTGAAATCATCTTCTGCAGCACCATCACAGATAAAATTAATAACCAAAAAATGACCATTCGAATTAAAGCTGCGAAAGTAATACATGTACAATCTGCTTTCGTGTGATCTAGGAGTCCTCGCCTCAAGTGTTCATTCTGTCTTTGTGTTTGCATCCTCATTTATTTATTTGTGTAGGAGTTTAAACAGCCTGCACTGCTGCAATAACATATACTTTCTTGGGTCAGCAAGAAGTGAGAGCTGAATCATAGACCTGATATCTCCATCTTCATTTCCCATTAAAAGCATGACCCGAATAAAGAATCCAATTATGTCTGAAAACGGCCAACTGTTCTCCAGTGGCTTTCACCCTCACGCTCTCTTCACTACTGTGCAGTGTTCCGTCCCACTGACCCTGGCCATCCCTCGGGTTTATAGCAATACAAATGTAACACTGAGTTTAAAATGTGCAAGATATCAGCTGCATCTGAGTTATTAACTAAAAGCTCTTCACATGCTCAGGCACCCACCTGGAAATGAGAGAAAAAGGAAAACTGCTATCACTAAACCAGTCAGTTTAATACTTTTTAACATTTAGCATTAGCTTGTGTCTTCCTCAGACCATTGATTCATAGTTGTGATATTTTTCAAAAATATATATGACAAACAACCGCTCCCTCCTGTCCTATTGATTACATTTATTGTAATGCCATCCACTCGAATGACATGAATTGTTGTTTGAATAGTTTTCAGGGAGATGAAATGATGCATAGCAGATGAGTGATTGGTCAGCTTATTCTTCAAAGCGTGCATGTTTACAGGAGGTGCATTGTATTAACAAAAACATTGGCATTATTTTAATACATTGACAAATCCATCAATTTTCTATACCGCTTATCCTACACAGGGTCGCGGTTTGTCTGGAGCTTTTCACAGGGAACTCAGGACACAACATGGGGGACACCCTAGACGAGGTGCCAATCCATCACTGGGTGCAATCGCACACACACACGCTCATACGGACAACTTGGAAATGCAAGTCAGCCTGCAATGCATGTCTTTGGACTGGGGGAGAAAACCCGGAGTAAACGGCCGAGCACAGCAGGACAGAGGCGGGAATCGAACCCCCAACCCTGGAGATGTGAGGCAAACGTGTGAGCCACTAAGCCACTGTGCTCCCCTACAGTGACAAATCAAAATAGCAAATTAAAGCATTATAACATAGATTATATCCTGTACAAACATGACCTCGATTTAGTTTCTCATGACTTCATTAAGGCTGACATAAAGGTTCGCTATATTATAAAATAAACATAAAAAAAATTGTGTCGGATCAAATCCTTCCAGCGAATGAGATTGGAAGCCATTTTGTTCAGTTAAACCAAATTTGCAGTGAACGATGTGACAACTGCAATTACGACTATTCATACAGCAGTATATTGGTCAGTGTACTAGAGTCCTATTCGATGTTTATTTTAAAGCTTGCCATCTTCTCATTCATAAATCGTCTTATCAGTCTTTTTGTTTATTTTCCATTTGTAAATTGTCTCTTGCTTTTATGCTACAGTATATTACAAAGCTATTTCCTTCTTCAGTCTTTATTTTCCATCCCTGATTTTATTTGGGCGTTATAGTGAATGTTTGTGTTTAAAGACGAGATGCTATCGAGAAACTCTGTCTCAGACACTTATACTGATGGAAGAATGTTGCAACCTCCGAGGCGAGAACCACACACTGGCAATTTGCATAATCTGAAGAACGCACCCCAAAAAAATCGATTTAAGCAGCTGCATGGCCCATCTCTGAATACATGTAACATTCCCTGCGTAAATATGGACATAACCTTTGGATGCCAAATCTGAATCCAGCCCAAAGCCCTGACATTTTCTGTTCGTTTCCAAACCAGCAGCATTTTGGTGCTGGAACCGAACTGTTTTAGCCGACTGTCCTATGATAGAACAGTTTCAAATCTTACACAAGCATCAACAACTAGTCGAGTGAAAAGGTGTGTGTGTGTGTGTGTGTGTGTGTGTGTGTGTATGTGTATGTGCGCGTGTGGCTCTTTTATATCTGTTCTGCTGCGTTTTTATTTTTTCCATATACAGTAGCCTTGTCCCACCCTCTGCCTAGTGCCATAACCTTATTACCTTTCTCTGTTTCTGTTCTTCTGTCTCTGTCGTCCCACCCCCCACACACACACACACACACTTACTCCTGCTTTGTGTTCCTTCTTTATCTCCCCCTTTGCCTGCTGTGATCACTCCAGCATTTCATCACCCTTCCCTCTCTCTTTATACACACACACACACACACACACACCTGCGCAGCTCCAAGGGGATTGGGATTTGGCTGAGTGTCCACGGTCTCACACACTCTGGATGCCAGCGGCTTGAGTTGGATTTGAGCTGTGTGTGTCCTGGCATGGTCTCCTCCTCTCCTAAACTGATCTGCATCATAACTCACACGCAGTCACTCGAAACCAAGCAATTAACATCCTGTCCAACTCTTAATTACCCTTAAGCCTGTGCTGATCTTCAACTTCCACCTCACAACTGCCTAATCCTGTCTGATAGTTTATAACATTAATGCAAAACAATATTAAATCACTGCTTTACTGAAGAATGGTTCATCAGTTGAGAAACAAATCTGTCCACCATGTTGTTGTTTTATTTAAGGCTCTGTCCAGTTTACAGAATTACAACTCTACCGAAAACGATGCACATGACACTGTCTTCAGATTTCTCTAAAATTAGGAGACTGGGGAGGCAGCTGTCCTTGTGCTGTTCTTTATTTCGGGAACATAAAATGCTGCCTACCTAGGCAACCTCCTACTAAATGGCACACGGGGGTAGTGGCAGAATTTGGAAGAAGCAGTATTATATGTGCTGAATGTTACTATATATCCCATAACTGATCATTAGCACATGACTAATTATGGAAGTTTATTTGAGAATACTTGTTTGTATTATAATAAAAATAAAAATAATTATTATTGTTATTATTATATTAGGGCTCTCTAATGTAGAACTGGTTGAAATATAAACAATTTTAACTCGATGCATATCATACTATTTTGGAGCATGATCCTAACATGTTTTAGGCCACGCTTATGTTTATATTCAGTCCCTCCAGGATTTTGTGATCGCAGAAATTAATGCAAAATTCAGTTAACTTAAATTTTATTTCTATAGAGCTTTTAACAGTGGACATTGTCTCAAAGCAGCATCACAGAAATATATAAATACAGGACACAGATTTTAAATGTGGGAATTTGTCCCTATTGAGCAAGCCAGTGGTGAGGAAAAACTCCCTAAGATAAAATGAGGAAGAAACCTTGATAGGAACCGGACTCCGAAGGGAACACGTCCTCATCTGGGTAACAACAGATAGTGTGAAAGTAAAGGGAAGTTCATTATGGTTTTTATATGAAGTCTGTTTTGTTGAACTAATCCACTGTTCACTGAAGGAGACTTGAGTGCAGAACTGCATGTGGTAATTGCAGTCATAAGGCCATCGCAGCAACCGTAGTCCCAGCAACCACAGCAAAAATGTCCACGGGTAATTGAGGTCCGAGCAGCACCATCCTCAGCAATCTCCAGGTTAGAGTTCTTGGGGTCATCCTCAGTGGCAGAATGTAGCCTCCAGTTGATGAGAGCTCCATCCAGAAGTAGGGCACCAGGATGCATCAGGCAGGTCTGGAGAGCAGAAAGGGTCAGGATCACTGGCATTTCCATAAAATCATGTGTGGCTCGACAGAAGGAGAATGGGAGAGGGAGGTAAAGAGAGGGAGAGATTGTTAGGTATGCTTACTATCCCGTATTGGATAAGACTGTATTTTGCACAAAAGAAAGTCTATTCATGGAAAGCTTGAGTAAACGAATATGTTTTAAGCCTAGACTTAAACACTGAGACTGTGTCTGAGTCCCGAACACTTATTGGAAGACTGTTCCATAACTGAGGCTTTGTAAGAGAAAGCTCGTCCCCCTGCTGTAGCCTATTTGAGGTACCAACAAACAGCCTGCACCTTTTGATCGAAGTAGGCGTGGCGGATCATAAAAGACAGAAAGTTCACTCGGGTACTGTGGCATGAGACCATTCAGTGCTTTATAGGTCAGTAGTAGTATTTTATAATCAGTGCAAAATTTCACTGGGAGCCACTGCAGTGTGGATAAGATCGGGGTGATGTGGTCATATCTTCTGGTTCTAGTAAGGACTCCTGCAGCTGCATTCTGGACTACTGGAGTTTGTTTATGCTCCAACTGGAACATCCAGACACCAAGGCATTACAGTAATAATAAAATCAAGGAAATTCTGCAATATTTGCAGGAGCTTGCAATCTTTCAAAATTACTGCAGATTTGGGCCAAGACACGTCATTCAGCCAAAGCACTCTTCGATTTACGTGCGTCGAACATGTGTACAGCTAAATGGTCTCATTTAGCAACAAACATCAAGGCGAAAGACCGTACAAATTTCACCAATTCAGGTAGTTTTCCTCCAAAAAAAATCCCACAAAAAACTACACTAATTGCATCGCAAATTTTGAAAAAAAAGCCACAGCAAAATGAAGCATTTTTGGCTGCAACAATCACAAAAAAACAACAACAAAGTGAAATCCTGTGTGGGCTGTATATTATGAAAATTACAGTGAGTTTGCTGTTTTCACACCATTTAGTTATGAGGAAACAAAATATATAGAAGACGTCTGTCTTTAAACTTCAGTAATTATGTGTGGTGTAAACTAGATAATGCCATCAAAGCATCCTGATATCAGAAACGAGCAGACTGTATCTCTCTTTGCTTCATGGTTTTGTTTGCCTCTGTTATCAGTCATCTGTTATTTTGTTATGTAGATAAGCTTTGTTTGGGCATGATCTCTTTTGAATAATGGTTTTAATAGGTTGATGATGGCAGCGTGCCCAAACTAAAGGCTTTACATGATTCGAAACGAGCAGTTTTTAGTTTTCTCTTCTCGCCGTTTTAGTTAAGTTATTTTCAGGCACCAGCCAGGCCTCCCACTCTCTCCTGGGTCCTTTGTGAGTGTCTTGCTTCATTTTATGTTGAGTAGGAAGCCATTTTCAGCCAAGCTCACTAATCTGACTTCTTCAGCATCAGGAGTATTTCTCCTGCTGAGACAAAATGTACACTAGGCAACCGGGGGCGAACGTGGAGTTGAGATGCGTCTTGAATTATTCACTACAGCAAAATGAGATGGCAACGTGTGAATGCTATTATGGAGTCAGCGAGTGTAGAGAGAGAGAGAGAGATGCTGATTAAGGTGGGGAAGAAAAGAGTGGCTTTGGTCACAGCACAGGTTAACTGAATACGCATTTAAAACTCCGATCCAAACAAGGTTGTTTATGGAGGCGGTCCTCAAGGGTGCCATCATTTACCACTTTATTTGTCCCGTTGAGCTAAATGATCCTCAGTTCAGCTCCTCTAATTAGAGCCTGCTTAATTCATTTGAAAAAAGAAAGCGATTGCATTTTGCTCATAGAGGAGACGCGACACTTTGGCATCTGCCACGCTGCTTTCCTCAGCTTGTGTACTGGCAAGGTTTTAAAAGCTATTCTCCATCTGTGCATATGCATAGGATGAAAAGCTCAGTGAGCACTAAATTAATCATCAGCGCACTAGTTGAACCTCATTTAGAGTCTGCGTGGAGCATAAACACACGCTTGTTTATCTGTTTATCAGCCCTGCTAATGTCTGTAATTAATTTATAGTTTTCAGAGAGCTGAAGGCCAGGATGTCTGTGAAGTGAGGAGAGAACATCAGAGTGGAGGAACACACACACACACACACACACACACACACGTGCGCACACACACACTGTGGAAGCACTTATCCATGTGTATGTATATAATGCTGTGTTCTAGGGTTGCATGTGGTAATGGTACTGTAAAAGTATTGAGGAATGAAAAATAGTGAAAATAATACAAATATACTGTATATAATATATGATCACAGTAAAAGTGGAAAAAGATCTGACACGGTTTGAACTTTATTTTTGAATTTTTTATTTATTTTTTTATATCCACTGTATATACTCTCACCAGCAACTTTAATAGGAACACCTGTATACATTTATGCAGTTATCCGATCAGCCAATCATGTGGCAGCAGGACAATGCATAAAATCATTCCAATACAGCTCAGGAGCATCAGTTAATGTTCACATCAAACACCAGAATGGGGAAAAGATGAGACCTCTGTGACTTTAACCGTGGCATGGTTGTTGGTACCAAATGGGTTGGTTTGAGAATTTTAGAAATTGTTGCTCTCCTGGGATTTTCACACACAACAGTCTCTAGAAATCATGCAGAATGGTGTGAAAAACAAAAAAACGTTGAGTGAGCGTGACAGAGAGTGAGTGTACAGTCCCCTCCGAAAGTATTGGAACAGCAAGGCCAATTCTGTTGTTTTTGCTATGGCTTGAGATCAAAATATGAATATCAGCTTTCATTTCCTCATATTTACATGTAGATGTCTTAAACAATTTAGAACAGGGCACCTTTTGTTTGAAACCACCCATTAAAATATATTGGAACATGTGACTGATAGGTGTTTCTTGCTGCCCAGGTGTGCCCTGTTAAATTGATTGTTTAAAAAATTAATATATTAATATTAATATAAGTAGACCTTATTTTCAAAAAAATAAAATAAAATAACAATGTCTACTCTTGGTTTGAGCCCTGGGTATTGCCAGTGGAGACTGCATTTATAGTTAAAAATGATAAACCAACGTGAAGATCAGAGAGCTGTCTATGAGAGAAAAGCATGCCATTTTGAAGCTGAGAAAAGAGGGAAAATCAATCACAGCCATTGCAGAAGCATTGGGCATAGCCAGTGCAATCAATCTGGAATGTCCTGACAAAGAAAGAAACTATTGGTGTACCAACAACCAGACATGAAGCTGGTCGGGCCGAGGAAAACAACAGCAGCACAAAAACACTGTGAGAGCTGTGAAGTAAACCCAAAAGACTGTCTGTGACATCACCAGCAATGTATAGCAAGAGCAATAGAAGTTTCCTTGCTGTTCCAATACTTTCAGAGGGGACTGTATCTTCAGCTAGTTGTTGTAATAGTCAGGTACAGGTGTCTGATTTGGGCAGAATATTTTGCAGTGACAGTTCTCAATATTTTCAGGTCTCACCTGCATTTGTTTATATGAATCTCACTTTGCAAAAAATAAATGTAAGAAAAAATACGAGGAACAACTTTGCTAACAGAGAGCAATCATAATATTGTGTTTAGTCTTACGAGTCCGCAGCAAAATGCTTATACAGCTCTAACAGTTGCTCAGTAAACAGTATCAAAACTGTAGCTGGGGCTGCAGTGACCCAGAAACCTCAGCTGCGTGTCTGACGACTACCATATTACTCAACAGGAATGAATAAAGCATAGCGTACTGTATGCATGGAATACTACTGCAAAGTGCTTGAGCAGCAGTAATGCAGGAATGGACACTTTTCTATCTATTTAATACCATATGAGATCCAGTGAGTTTGCCTTCCTTGTTGTACATCTACGAAAGGGTCAAAGATTCCGAGACCTCTAGTGAAAAATGCTTTTATTCAATATAATGTTGATGTGTGTATGAAGGGCACAGGCATCAGCATAATGCTTTGCAGTGGTTACTAATTCACTGTTCTAATGCTGATTGTGTATATTTTCAGAGGAAGAGGAAGTGTTTTTGTGGCCTGTCTGTCTTCTTCATTTTGCAAATGCCAAATAACGAAAAATAACACACTGTTTTCAACCAAATGCACACATTATTACATCATCATTTATTAAAGCTAATGAGGGACGTTTAAAGATTGATAAACCAAATATTTAGTTTTTAATGAATGTACTTTAAAAATAATAATAATCATAATAATAATTAAGCAGTAGACTGTTGTTGAATTTCTTTTCTAAGACAAGTGCAAGTGGGATTTTATACTTTTTTTTTTTTTTTTTTTTTTTAATTCAAAATATGGGAATACATTATACTTTTCAGCTGTTCAGAGTGTGTGAGAGTGCTGTTGCTTGGTGTAGATGGTCTATTCCCATCTCCTGTCTCTGTCATGAACTGCACATAGAAATCCTGCCTTCAAATGGCTCTTTTCACATCTCTGCCTGTCAACCTTTCTCTCAGTAAAGCCTCACTCAGTAGCAGTAATATTTTTTGGCTGACTGGTACGATGTGATGCAGTTTGCAAGTGTGTGGTTGGGACAGTCTTCCACCATTGTTTCAACGTGGATCTGTCTTGCAAAATTGTGAGTTATTATAACTCCTCTTCGGGTTGTGCACTAGGAATGGGCCGATAATTGGTTATACCAGGGTTCTGGAAAACTTAGCTTGCAAAGTCAAATAACACAAAACGTCAGTGTGATAATCTATAATCCAGAGATTAAGCCTCACTTCGTTGTTGGTAGCCGGATAATTTTTTTTTCTTTACACCCATCTTATTACAGCACAGTGATGAGTAAGGAATAAAACCCGATGGTTTTGCTGGTATTGACAGGGTGGTGTGACGCAGCCCAAACTGCAGAGACCTTACCTGAAGTTGATTTATTTTCCAGTAAGAGCACATCTTAAAGTGTTGCATTCCTCTGATACCATAGCAATTTTCCATTTTATTTATTTATAATAAATAAAAATCAACACATCTTGCATCTTATCCCTGTAGTTATATTATGGAGAGTCCACCATACTGGTGATACAGTGATATTATATCAGCAATAAACAGTCATTTCATCACTCTCTCATTTTTCATGTTACTGAGAAACCTCAAAGCACAAAATGATAGTATTCTTAAAAGCACACAAACGTAAACCTGTGATTTTTGCCTTGCAGTCAGCACTACTGTCCGAGCTGCTGCTATAGAAAATTAAACAATGCCTTCAATCAATCAGATTTGAGAATTCAAAAATGCTGTGGTATGTTAAAAGTATTGAGCAAATAATGATAATGAGTCTTTCTTAATCACATACTTCACATACCCCAGCATGTCAGAAAGCTGGGGTCAGAGTGCAGGGTCAGTCATGATACAACGCCTCTGGAGAGACCTTCCGATCAGTAACCCAGAGCCTTAACCGCCATGCCACCACTGCCCCTATAGCGGTGTATTGAGCAAATCCTGCAGTGTTAACGTAACACTCCCTGGTTTTGTTCAGGCTAGGCTCACATGGAATGCGTTATTTTTTGCCCTGTCAATCCTGTTGTAGTAATTCACAGTCCGCTTGAGTAGATGTTTGCACACGTACTTCAAACACCAGCTCTGATACGTTAAACATCATTCTGTCCTACCTTAGGCATGAATGAAGTCTGACTACACAGTGACTAGGCAAATGCTGGCAACCAATCAGGGAGACTGAGAGAGTCTATTATAATCCAGTAGAGGAAATGGATTCAGGACTGAGCTTGAGCTATTTTCTTGTATTTGTTTTCATCTCTAATTTGGTGGGAAGCTAGGGATTTATTCACATTCATGGAATTCGTATCGTTACCCAGTTGGGAAATGGTTTTAGCTAGAGAAATTATAGTTGACAAATGGACAAGTAGTTACATTTGGTATGTTTCTATGTATTTTTGTATTTCAGGCTGTATCTCACTCATGTGAGAGAGATCACATAAGTATGTGTAATTGTGTATCATCCATCCATCTTGGTCTTTTAGCGACCAGACATGATAGTTTTGTTCTGATAGTTTTAGCTAGCTAGAGTTAGTGGGCTAGCTTACTACTGGGGGTGGACGTAGCATAGGGGCAAGCCTTAATTATTCAATCCATGGATTACAGTTTGTGAGATTCCAGTAGACCAACACTGTAGACTAGTAGACCAAATTTTTTTTTTTTTTTTTTTAATAAAGATTTTTTTTATATCCTAAAATTCTATACTGAAATACTGCTGTACTAAATGGTACAATTTTCTCTTTCCACTCTTGCTCATTAGGATTTCTATAATGCTGCCTTGTGATAATGTCTATTGGTATAAGTGCTATACAGCTGACATTTAATGGAATTGAATACTGAGAAAGTAGACATTTGGTGTCCTTATTTACACATACTGCTTAATGTGCAGCATGATGTTTGGAACACAGCCTTGAATTCTCACTGAATGTGTATTGACTTGGCAGTCACGGCTGTGAGATTAATCTGCGTGTTGGACATGTTATGAGATGTTTTGACACAAGTCAATTGCAACAGCAATTTCTCTACCAGAAAATTTGCACATCAAACATCTTTAAGTGTGGACACAATCAACTTTCTCTTAACTACAATTTTGAGTTAATCATTTTAATTGAGTAGGATGTTGACATGATCATCAGTATAATTTTTCTTCGTTTGTTCTATCCCTAGCATATCACCTGTCTGAATAATATTGAATTGAATTGCATCTTTTGTTCTTTAAAGAGCATTTAAGGAAGAAAAGGTTTTGCCTGGAGCAGTGACGACAGCTCTGATTGAAGTGTGTAACTGGAGGCTGTTCAAAGGATGTGTGAGAAAGTGAGACAGAAATAACCTTCGAGACGTCTTTTCTGCCAGACTATAAATTTCCATTACTATTACTATTAATTTGCATGATTACAGCGAGACACATCCTCAGTGGTCTGTAGTCACTGCTCCACTGTGGCCTTGTGAGCCATGTTAGTGTGAAATTGATTGTAGGATTTAACTCTAACACTGCTCTTGCTTCATTAGCATACAGAAGGCATTTCCTCTAGTAATGAGCTCACTGTTTGGATCATTATGTTCAAAACTTTTGACTGGTCTTATTTCTTTCTTTGACTTCCTGAGTCTGGTTTGAAGATAACGGTTCTGTCTTTCCCTACAAGTTGCTACATTTAATGAACCACAAATATAATATTAGGGATCGTTCCTGGGATTAGTTGTTCACTTGAACTTTTTCCGTAAAGAAATAATTAAATACATCTGATCAAAGTGATGGTTTATTGCACCAGTGTTTATATGAAGCTGACCTACAGTGATCTCCAGTCAGAGAGATGGAGGCCATTGTTATTTGTTGTTTTTTAAAAGTATGAGTTGTATTTATTTGCTTGCAGATATCCCGTTATATGCACGAGGGGTGTGACCGGCCATAGATATAGGAAAACAGTAAACACTGTATAGGCTGACGTAGGCTAAATGAACAGTTATACAGAATTGATTGTAAGCTATAAGATGAACCAGCCTTAAGCAAGTGCTTTGCTGTTATCGATGCCTTTTAAATCCGATAAAACACATTCGATTGTACCAGTAATGATATAATACTAATAACAAATCAGCGACAGTTATATGTCAAGTCCGATAACAGGAATCAGCAACAGCAAGATCACTTAACATCAAAATAACTCATGGAAGATATTTTTACAACTGCAAATTTACCATAAACTATTTGAGTAACAACATTAGCTAAAGCTGAAGTGACAGACATGGCCTCGAGCCAGCTTTACACAAAAGCAAATCTATAAACTGAATTTGTTTAACCAGATGTACCACCACATATTAATTTAAAATTTTATTTACAGAGCGGAGATGGGAATAGGTTAAATGAGGGGGGGGGGGGGGGGGGGGGGTAGAGAGAGAGAGAGAGCCATGCCAAGCGAACACTATATTTCCTGATAAAGAAATGTTGTTCAATTGTTCAATGTAAAGCACACTCACATCACTCCTGTGTCCCTGCTTTTGCATTCAGCTGCAGAAGTATTAGTATTTATTTATTGTTTGCACATCATACTTTCTTATAAGTGCTCAGCTGTAGTGCTGACCTTGGTGGACAAGGAGAGAGACAAGAAGAGCAATGGAAGCCCAATGAGGAATCAGTAGATTAGGTATGATTAGCCACATTGGACATTGCAAAGAAAAGTCTGAGAATGAGGTCTTAGTCCACAATAACTAATAATTTTTATTCTTTGGCCACACTAGTGTTTTCAGTTTGTTTCCCAAAAGGTTCCTATCCACAAGGAAATGCAAATAGAAAACAGTATGCTAGGCATGTGCAGTGTGTGTCTAACCCAGGAGCTTTGCACCAATTTATTTATTTATTTATTTTTGACAAAACCTGTTTTCTTACACACCCTAGCATTGTTTGTAGTCCATATAAAAGTCAAACACGAAATTCCACCCATCCATCCATTTTCCATACCACATATTGTACACAGTGTGCCTGGAGCCTATACCAAGAGACTCGAGGCACCAGGCGGGGGACACCCTGGATGGGGTGGCAACCCATCACAGAGCACAATCTTGCACGCACACACTCACATACCCATTCCCACACTATGGACAATTTGGAAATGCCAATCAATCTACAGTACATGTCTTTAGACTGGGGGAGGAAACTGGAGTACCCGGAAGAAACCCCTGAAGCACAGGGAGAACATAGAACATGCAAACTCCACGCATACAGGGCAGAAGCGAGCCACAATCCCGCTAAACCCCACCCCACCCCACCCCAAACCACCATCAGTTTATACTGAAAAAAGCTTCACAAAAAGTTGTCATATTGAAAATTTGGTTGTGATCACAAATGTCCATTTTCTCTTATCCACATTGCAACACAGAAACATGTTTTCAGTTTTAGCCGCTTTGGAGAGTGGATTTGAAACTATAGTGCATAGGATGAAAATGTTTCTGAGATGCTGTGAAGCAGCTTGTCAATTCTGTAATAGCCATTTACAGGCAGAGCCGTGTCAGGCGTGTCTGTCAAATGGCACATCATCATGCCCCAACTTCAGGCACAAAGAAGTCCAGCTACACAGTGATTGGCAGAGAGAGAGAGAGAGAGAGAGAGAGAGAGAATGAAGGAACTATAAACGAACGAACAAAGCAAATGCAAGTGAGGGAGTGGAAGAGTCTGAGATTACACTGTAAGAGAAAAATGGATTCAGGCCAGATTGAGTTTGAACTTTTTTCTGGCTGAACAAGTAATGATGCACAGGCTCTGCTGCTGAATAAGGCAGTCACAGTAAGCGCTAACCGGCTTACCTACCGTACTGTAAAAGACAAGCTCTTGTTGAGGTCTTCCTCTGGTAAATGTGAGTCACCTTGATTTTCACAATAAGGTTATGTTATTTACATAACACTTCTGTAATATTAAGCATTCGTGAGTCTCAAATCCTTGCATATTTTTGTACCAAATAGGCAGTCCCTCAAGGATTTAGCGATTTTGCGATCACAGAAATGAATGCAGAATCAAGCAAACTCCACAATATTCAGAGGAGCTGGAAATTTTTCAAAATTACCACAGATTTTCCCCAGATTTGGGCCAAGACACGTCATGTAACATCATCACAATATGCATTCAGCCAAAGCCCAGTTCGATTCACGTGCATCAAACATGAGTACAGCTAAAAGGTCTCATTTACCAACAAACATACTGCAAAAGACCGTGCAAAACAATTTTGTGCAATTGCAATTTTGCCAATTCAAGTAGTTTTCCGCAAAAAAAAGCACCACAAAATTTTCATCGCAAATTTTTTAAAAAGCCACAGCAAAATCACTAGTTACAGAGGTAACTGTGGTTCTGTGAATTCTGGATGACTGCCACAGGCGGTGCTTAAGCACTAATGGATTATCACAGTGCCAGCTAGATTGAGAGAATATACCAACAAAGTCACGTGGTGACATAGGCTGAGCTTTGAGGATACTAGCCACATTAGCTCAGCATTCGGCCTTGGTACACCTTTCTCGCGCATTTAGATTGAAAAGGAAATCTGGCGGTCATCAGGAATTCACAGAACCACAGTTACCTCTGTAACTAGTGATCTTTTTCCTGACTGCAGAGGTGGTGCTTAAGCACTAATGGATGACTCCTACCAACATAGTCATGAGGAATGCCAATCATCAAAAAAACTATCAAGGTTTCTCCTTAAGAACTGCTGAACTCACAGCATGCGTGGCAGCCACATTGACCTTGTAGAAGCGTGCAAAGATGCATGGAGAAGCCCAGGTAGCAGCCGTACTGATCTCTGCCATGGAGACTCCCCTAAAGGCAGCCCAAGACGCACATATTGCCCTAGTAGAGTGACAGGAGATACCTCCTGCCACTTCCACAATCCAGTTCGACAGAGTTTGCTTTGACACCGCGCCACCTTTCTGTGCACCAGCATAGCAGACAAAGAGTTGATCAGTTTGCCTTAAACTGACGGTAGCATCCACGTAATACTTCAGGGCCCGGACAGGACACGAGGAGCTCCCTCGACCCGGTCGCTTCAGGCGAGCCTTGAAATGCAGCCAGATTAATGGACTGATTTACAAATTGACGAAACTACACCTTAGGAAGAAAAGACAGATTTGGCCACAGCACTACTCCAGAATCCTCTGGCAACAACATGTGCATAATTTACTAACCAGCAATGCACGTAACTCATTAACACACTTAGTGGAAGCAATGGCTAATAGAAAGGCAGTCTTCAGAGACAACCACTTGTCAGAAGACTGCAGGGGTTCGAATGTTGGCAAGCATAGAAAGTCAAGCACAAGCGGTAAATCGCATCTGGGAAAATGGGGGTTGTGGGCCGGCCTTAAGCGCCTTGGACCTTTCAAAAAACTGCTCACCAAGATATGGGAACCAAGGGAAGAGCCATCAACAGGCACATGATATGCAGAAATGGTTGGCAGCATATACTTTCAACATGGAAGCAGCCCTGTCTGCAGCCAAAAGATGTTGCAAAACACTCAACACTCCTGGAATATCGCAGCATACAGGGTCTAACCCACGATTCTTACACCATGAAGAGAAAATATCCCAATGTGCAGCATAGAGCTGACGTGTGGATGCAGCTTTCGTGCTAATGACGGTATGAACAGCAGGTTCACAATCAGCCAGAAGAGGGTTTGACTCAGAGGCCAAACCTAGAGCTGCAGACTGGTCAGTCTGGGTGCCAGACCCTGCCATCCATCTGTGACAGATCCTTCCGGATCAGAATCTGATATGGTCTGCCCACCAATAGGCTCAGAAGCATGGGAAATAAAGGTCTGGCTAGCCATCTGGGTGCTACGAGGAGCATCCTATGGTTGCTCTGGGAAATCCTGTGTCTCTCCCACAACAATGGGATAGGAAAGAATGCATGAAGTAGGCATGTCGGCCATTCATGAGCCAGTGCATCCAGTCCCAGTGGGCTGGCCATCTCTGTCCTCGAGAACCACGACCGACAGGGAGTGGTCACTCATGATGCAAAAAGATTCACCTCTGCTTCGCCAAACTGACGCCATATGCTGGGCACCACTTCCGGGTAAAGCCTCCTTTCTCCCAAACACAGAAGGTCCTTTAAGAGAGTATCTGCTACCTGGTTGTTGGACCCATGGAGGTGCACCGCCCTCAGGGACGCTAGTCGGGGAAGAGATCAGGTGAGAATTCTGTGAGTGAGACACAAGGAGTTGACCGACCTTGTGCCACCCTGATGGTTCAGGTGAAACACCATTGAGGTATTGTCGGAGCAGATGAGCACATGATGGCCTGCTGGAGCCAGCAAGGAGTACCGCAGGGCTAAGAAAGCTGTGCATAACACCAAGAGGTTGATGTGGTCTGTGGACTTCTCTGGAGGCCAATGGCCACACACACCCCTGTGATTCCACGTTGCGCCCCACCCAACAAAGGAAGTGTCGGTCGTGACCACTTCCTGGTGAGACGGAATGGCCCCTATTGGTACACCCATCATTAAGAACACATGCCAATTCCACTGTCAGTGCATGGACACAGTGGTGGGAAACATATCAACCCATGACGATGTCTGGTGAGGTTCAACTTCAAAACTGTTGTTCCACTACTGGAATCACGAAGTAGCAGCAGTCAGCATTCCCATAAGCTGCAGGAACACACTGTATGGCAACATCGCTCCCAGTCGGAAATGAGCACTGGAGCATGCCCTGTAAAGCCTCATCGGGTGACTCCACTAGAGCTGCAACAGATTGCTCAAGTTCTGGAGCTCGGCCCACTCCAATAGAATCTGTGTCAGAAAACCCAGGGTTAACATCCTAGGGGAAGGTTGTACAGCACCGTCCACAGATTTATTGTTGTCATGAAACAACGATTCGGAGGCACTTGTAGAGAGCACATCCAAGTCAGGCTGACATGAAAGAAAAGGAGAGTTAGGAGACTCATCCCAATGCCACTACTTGCTCTACCCTGTTCCACCTGTATTATAGCTCGTAGTCTCTTCCATACAATTCCTCCGGGTATTTGCCTTTTTTCTGGATTGGGGGAACAGGCTGCGGCAGATGCACGTTTCCGAGTCCGTGTGGCGGGCTCTGACCCCACAAGGCCCACCTCCAAACTGGGCCCCAATTCCGCGAGACGGAGCCGTCTCTTAGACATGGGCACGAGACTACAGTGCAGGCACAGGTCTGTGATGGCATCTCATGGACTGAATAGTATGTCACTACATCATTGGTGTCATTACTAATTAGGCATATCAGTTAGTGTGTGTTGTGCAGTTTGAGATGCAGTTTTGAATTCTATCTAAATGTGCACACTCGCAGCTGTGAGATTAATGTATGCAGTGGAGGCACAACCCACATTACAAAATGTTCTTCCTGGAGGCACAATACACATTACAAAATGTTCTTAGCTTGTATTAGCACTAGATCTATATGTGATTTTTATGTGATATATTTAGACCAATCACAGAAAAATAGGATTTTAATGGTGTTTTATCCTTGCAGATCCGGTGGCTCTTGCTCATGCTTCTGGTCTCACTTTTCTCTCATCCTCTACATTCCTCTCTTCTGCCTTTTTTTTTTTTTATTATTTTTTTTTATTGGATGTTGCATAATAAATGTATACATATATTCTTGAAGACAGTGATTGAGGGGGCCGTGCCCAGTGCAAGCCCCAGAGTGAACATGCGCATAAAACGCAGCACCCGCCTGGCAGGAAACCTGGAATAAATCTCTGCTTTAGCAATCCCATAAACCCCAGGCTCATCTGTCAGACAGAGAAAGGGCACTTGGCCTGCGCCCCCCTCCACTGACTCAGCCTCATAAAGGATCTGGTCCAAGTTCTACATACGCTCATGAACTTTGGCTTTGCGGGCGATTCGCAGAAAGGCTGTGCTTTGTTAAAAAATACTTGCAAAGCACTTCGTCTATAAATCTGTAAACCTGGTTCTTACTGGAAGATTAACCATTTGTTATCGGAAATGTTATCGTATAGTATGAGTGTTGTGAAATAACCTCTAAAGTTAGTTATATTATCTAACAATTAACTATGCTGTCAGGCTCGGCAGGCTGTTGATTATAAAGAATGCCAAATCATATTGCTTGCTGCCAAGTAGTTGATTAGGTAACTAAATTATATAGGCTGAAACCGAGCAAAGTAATGATGATGATCCCTTTTCTAGTAACGATTTTTTTATAATGAGGTATCATTGTACACTGACCACATACTGAGTGTGACTGCAATAAGAGTGTAGTTATATCCTGTTTGTAGAGCATTCTTTTTTGAGACTTACTATCTATCTCTTGTGTGTGTGTGTGTGTGTGTGTGTGTGTGTGTGTGTAGGTTCTGTGGTGATTGCCTTCAGCCGTGTCTCCAGGTGACGTCTCCTCTCTGTCCATTGTGTCGCATGCCTTTCGACCCCAAGAAAGTGGACAAATCTTCCAGTGTGGAGAAGCAGCTTTCCTCTTATAAAGCACCATGCCGAGGGTGCAGCAAAAAAGTTAGTCCCTTCTAACGCATGCACGCACGCACACGTGGTTTTAACACATTTCCTTTTAACCCATATTTTGACCAGGTTATTTTTTTTTATGTTTTAAAACATTGTTTACCTTTGCTTTTTGGATATTCTTATTTACTTTTAAGCTATTTTCACTTCTTTAAAATGTACTTTTTCCTTATAAACCTTTTGTGTTTGAAGTTTTAATTTTTTTTTATTCTTTTATCATTTCTAACACTTCTTCTCCTTCTGTCCGACCCTCATTTACAAAAAAAATTCTTTTAACCCTTTCATGAATAAATTATTTTAAGAGCATATCTAGATTCTTTGTTTTTTCTTATTAAAAATAATCGTATGAAGTTTGCTTTTTTAAAAAAAAAAATCTTTATTATTATTTTAAAAACAATTTTTTTTAGACATCACTAATATAATTTAGACAACACACATGTAAATGGATTGTCCATGTGCAGTGCAATACAATGGTTAATTAAAGGATAAAATATGATACCAGAAATAAAAAGAAATAAAGAAATCTCCCATTGTGTTCATAAACAAAAGTTAATATTGAGGTCTAAAAAGATTTAATGTTGTGGGCCAAAATTATAGAAAATATCATAAAATATACAGTGCTCTCCACTAATATTGGCACCCTTGGTAAATATGTGTAAAGAAGGTTATGAAAAATTGTCTTTATTGTTTAACCTTTTGATCTTTTGTTTTATATATATATATATATATATATATATATATATATATATATATATATATATATATATATATTAATGGGAATATGCTTCAAATATATTTTTCTCATATGAATTCATGGGGTGCCAATAATTGTTGCACACCTTTTATTCATTTTTTAATTTTTGATAAACCTGTTTTGTTTGCAATTGTTTGATATCCATGAGGGCTTATTTATTTATTTATTTATTTATTTATTTATTTATTAAACAAAAGATCAAAAAGTTAAACAATAAAGACAATTTTTCACAGCCTTCTTTGCTCGTATTTGCCAAGGGTGCCAATATTAGTGGAGGGCATTATATGTAATTTGTTTCTACGAATCCCAGATCCATCAGGTGCAGGGTAAAACATCATTTCATTTTTTCCCCCCTTTACTTTCCTATTTAAACCTCTTTTCTTTTAAACTGACTGTTGTCTTTTATAATTATTGTCCCGATCCTCTCTGCTAACTATTTTAACTCTATCGTTAACCCTATCTCTTTTTTTCTTTTCTTTATTGAATGGTAGATCACGCTGGTCAAAATGAGGTCACACATCTCATCTTGCACAAAGGTGCAGGAACAGATGGCCAACTGCCCAAAGTTCATGCCTGTGGTTCCCACATCACAGCCGATTCCCAGGTAAGATCAATACACCTGGGTGTGTGCGTTGTCTAAAACTGCTTTACAGTGAATGAGAGGGAGCTTGGCCCCAGAGCCCCAGTGCTGGAGATGAATGAGACAGTATGAGCCGTTTCCTCTAGCTAAACACACACAGGGTGTGTGATCGGTCACAAAATAACTGTAAAAAAATGGTGTTTGTGTTCACAGTCCCACCAGTGTTGTTAAACATCACAGCCGAGTGAAGAGCAGTGCCAGTGTCAGGTTTGTATAACTTCAGTTAAAGGGAAATCTGTTTTACGTCTGTTTTGTAAATACACTGTTTTCTTTTTTATGAATTCATTCTTCATATGAAAGTATGATGATTGCTTGAAATGGGATTATGTTAATGAGTCAGAAGAAACTGGAAGTCATGCTCCAGAGACGTGCACTGCTGCTACAGTTCCTCAGAGTTCTTCCTGCTGTAACAATCATCTCCTCAGCGTCTTCCAAGAGCTGAAGCAGATGTTTGAGAGCAGGAAGAGCATGAAGCAGTGCAGGGTCTGGAGTAGTAAATGTGCAGGGTTAAGATATAACGCCATTCATTAGCCCGCTAGGCAAGTCTGCTCGTCCAGTCCTATCTTTTGGAAGCCTGGTAATCTCTGTTAATGCTTACAATTGACCCTATTAATCAGAAAATGTTCTACATCTGGGGAAATGCATATCTTCCACAATATCCCGAGCATTACCCATAGGCTGAAGCACCACTTAGATGCATTTAACACAGCTATCAAACATCAGTTTAATATAGTGGTTTCATACTGTAACACATCAAAAGATCATGCTGATACATCCACAGGTTTTCGCTCACATAAATTTGCAGATAATTATCAAGCTGTTTCTTTTATAGCTTTTAAAATTGAAGATAAATTGGGCCAGGGATCCTCGTCTGTCTCCACTGTCTACAACATTGCAGCTGCAGACTAAACATGTGTTACCTGAAGTGTAGCAAAGCTAAAAGTACTATGTGCTGTGAACAAGAGAGTTACAAGAGTATGGGTAGCTTGTCACTTTCCACCCCTGCTGATTAGCAATCTGATATATACTCCATTTCCTTCCTCTGTACAGGGTTATATTTCATCATTCAGAAGGGATTGCTTCAAATACAAGCTACATGCACCTACTCTGTTTCTATTATGTTCCTTGCAACTGCTATGTATCTGTTGAAAAGTTTACACACCCCTTCTGCTGTGTGACAGTGATGCACACTTTAGAGTGTTGAGGATGATGGTGTGTCCAAGACAGTATTACAACATAAAGGTTAGAATCAGGATATAATAAATGATGCTAATAGACATTTAATAGAAATCCTACCTACATGTTGATGAGAGTGTGTGCATGCACATATGTTCTAGTCCCCCCCCCCCCCCCATTTTGGTCTTGCTCATTAACTCTCCCCATCACACAACAGCTACCAATGTGCAAAGGTGGCCAATGCTCTTTTTTTTCAGTTGCTCTTTTTTGCATCACCAGGATTTGAACTTGCGATCTCTGTATAATAGGACGAACGCTTTTCTGCCACTTGCGAGCCTTGGGTGTCAGCTTTGATCGGGTAACGGGGGAAAAAGAAACACAAAGGGGCAATTAGGTCTTCAAAGTTACTGTCTATGAATATGGTCTCTGTTGGGTTCTGCTATTTTTATAATTATTAAAATATTTAAAAGCTTAGTGTAGTAAGTGAACAATACAGTCACGTACAGGCTGCCCACAGTGCTGAAGCTCAGGGAGCTCATTATAGCATTAAACTATAAAAATACTACTCAAAAGCCCACCACATCTGTTATTGTACCTTTACAATGCAATTTACAGCTTTGAGTAGTACAGTTACACAACTAATACCACTTGCTTAAAACAGATTTTAAAAGGTGTATTATGTGTATAAGTATGTTTATATTTCAACATAAAGGGTGATTTCCTACTAAAACATTTCCGTGTTTTAATCATGTAGCTATTAAGACATTAGTAAGTGTTATTTAGCCAATTTAAAAACAGTTTATATTTTATGGTAACACTGATTTGCTTTAACTGTGAAGTTCAAAACTGTCAGTCATAGCCAAATATTATCATAAACATTCTCAATGTAAGGTACTAAAATGTTACTGGCATGCCACCTTCAGATGTATGCCTTTTTGTACATGTCCTTTATTTGTTAAAGGAAAATAATAGTATAGGAACATTTTGAAGTACAGTACCTTAATGGACTTAATTGGATTTTTTTTTTTAAAACAATTTTTTACAACGTTTAACCAAAAAAAACATTTGTTTGTTGCATAACTAGGCACAATACCTTGAAAGTACAGACAATACTTGGTAGAATAGGTTTTCTTGTAGGATTGCCCTGTAATTGGCTTCTAGAACGCGATGCTGCCACCACCATGCTTCACTGTTGGGATGGTGTTCTCAGGGTAAGCACTGTTGGATTTCTGCCAACTGTAGCACTAAATGCCAAATAGTCATCAGGCCCATGACCATATATATGAGTGGATGTCATGACAGGGAGACCAAAGTGACACCAAAATGTCTCTGAGGCCATCTAGTGGCTGGCTGCAGTATAATTTTTTTAACCCGCCCATTCCCAGGTTACTGAATGGAGACTGAGCAAATTTTATTTTAAGTTTCAACTCCACAAATTTTTGGGAATAGAGTTCTGTAGTTTTTACTACAGAAGTTTTATTAGTACAAGTTAAAGTACAAGTTAAAGTACACCTTAATATCGCCCCCAGTATTTTCCCTTAATAGATAAATAAGGATAAATAAGGAATTATAGTAGTTCTTCGGTGATAAATTAAAGGGTATGATTGATGGGGTGATTGATGGTTTCGGAGCCTCATGGACATGCATGCATGAACCATAATCACTTCTGCAGCAAAGCCATGTCTTGTTCTTCTGTAAAATGTTCTAATAGACCATCTACAGGGACTTATTTGCATTTTTTTCAGTATGTTGATCATTTTAATGCCTAAAAAACTGACGTGAGTAAATGAAGTGACGGCATAAACCAAGGCAGCTAAGACTAGCTAAACTATATGATAATGTATAGCCTGTATGACCACTCAAAATATCTTGGTGAGGTTAGCCAGTCATTCCTTTATAAACAAACTATACTGAGAGAAGATGCGGAGCATAAAAGTGCGCTTAACTTACTGCAGGTGTCCGAGCTAGATGAAAATCATGGCAAGCAGCCCTTTTTTTTTTTTCTTTTTTCTTTTCTCCAAAATAGTTTGTGTTGAGTGTAAATGTTGACTGCTGTTTACCAGAATTTTTTTAGTTGGAGCCTTGCATTTGGCTACTTATACCTACATGACTTTGATTAAAAGCATGGATAATGTCAGCTCGCTAGCAGACGCTCAATCAGTCAGGACTCAACTTTTCTTTCTTTGCACATCCCTTGCTTGCAACAATTGCATAAAGCCAGTCATCCACTCATATCACCAAACTGTTGCATTCTTCTTTTGTGATGCTTTTCCAGGCTTGTACCACAGCATCTTTCAGTTGTTGTTTGTTTTGGTGGGTTTCTCCCTTCAGTCTCTTCTTCAGGAGGTGAAATGCTGGTCAATCGGGTTAAGCTCTGCTGACTGACTTGGCCAGTCTAAAATCACCCCCCCCCCCCCCCCCCCCCCCCCCCCACAGTCCTTTGCTGTGTTGGCATTGTGTTTTGGATCTTCATCTTTCTGCATGTTGAAGTTCCTCCCGATTAGATTAGATGCATTTGTCTGTAAATTGGCCGACAAATAGATTACGTAGATGTCTGAATATTCATTCTGCTGCTACCATAATGAGTTACATCATCAATAAAGAGTAGTGAACCTGTTCCAGAAGCCGCCATGCAAGCCCAAGCCCTGACATTCCCTCCCCCATCCTTGACCGATGAGCTTGTATGCTTTTTGATCATGAGCAGATCCATTCTTTCCACACACGTTGGCCTTTCCATCACTTTGGTAGAGATTACATAACTTTTTAATAAAATGAGATTGTAATGTATTGTTTCCTGACAAACTCCTGACAAACTTGTGGCTTTTTGGTGGTGATGCGAGTGAGTTATGGACTTGAATGTGTTTTGTGTACACACACTTAGTTGCTGCTGATTTAACTGGCAATAAATCATTATGTGAGAATGAGTTTCACTTTGTTTGTGTAGTGTCAAACTTAATTTTCTGTGGCGGGAAAACAAATAGAGAAGTACCCTCACTCAGATTTTCTAGGGCTGAGAGCTGTTGAAAAGCTGACTCTCCTTTTTATTTTTTTTTTCCTTGCTTGCAGCAATATTCCAAACCGATCGACATTTGTGTGCCCGTATTGTGGGGCGCGAAACCTCGACCAACAAGAGCTGGTGAAGCACTGTATGGAAAACCACCGCAACGACCCCAACAAAGTGGTGAGTGTTCACACACTCCCTGGTCTTCTACCGAAGTGAGCTGGGCTGCCGAGGCTTTACCATCTGTACATGTATCAGTTTTACCCAAAGCCAATTACAAGTGAGACAACATCTAATTTATTCCAAGCATAGAGCTGTTTAACATGTTTACATAATACAAGTACAAATAAGAGATTCAGGTTTCCATCCTGTGTTCCTGCTCTGAGAGGGTTTCATATGATTCCCAGCATGTAATCCTGCCACGCTGTATTTTGCCGTTTGGCTAGAGGTAACACTGCTGTGTGTGTGTGTGTGTTTCTGTGTGTGTGTGTGTATTGATTGTGTGCTTCTGTCCACAGGTGTGTCCCGTGTGTTCAGCCATGCCCTGGGGTGACCCCAGCTACAAGAGCTCCAACTTCCTGCAGCACCTCCTGCACCGGCACAAGTTTTCCTATGACACATTTGTGGTGAGCACTCAAACACACACACACACACACACACACACACACACACACACACACACACACACACACACACACACACACACACACACACACAGAGCTCTGTACCAGGAGGAAGTTAGTTATAATTTGTAGTCATTTTCTTTTGTTGAGATTGCCAGGTATGATTTAGGATTAAACTGCTACTGCACTGCTCAATTCTTCCTTGTTTGATTAAATTTTTTTTGTTCATTCTGTGTGTGTGTGTGTGTGTGTGAGAACACAGGACTACAGCATTGACGAGGAGGCTGCACTGCAGGCAGCACTGGCCCTCTCTCTGTCCGAGAACTGAGAGTCTTGTCCCAGTAGCCTCCACCAATCACCACCTCCTATCCAATCACCATCACTTACCCCAACCTCGTTAACCAATCAGTTATCTTTCTGCCTCCTTCATGCTGCAGACATGAACATAAAGGAGAATCATTTTCATTCTCTGTTCTGTACCTGGTGTTAGTCACATGATGCTGATCACATGATCTCCACAATTTTCTGCCCAGAATTCTTCTCTTCCTTCACTGATGGAGGAGGAGCATGCAGTCATTCATAACTGCTGCAGTCAATAACAACAGCATTCCATTGTGTATCTCGCATCTTTTGGCAAAGAATACAGCAAGCTTCAGTTGATGTTTGAGGGGGAAAAAACAAAACTACATTTCACCATCAAACATTTTTCCTTCAATTCTGTTTTTCTCTCTCTTTCTGGGTTGCTCAAACATGGACAGATGGCAGTGTAAGTAAGAAAAGGCATCACATATCCCAGACTGGATGAGAGCATTATTCCAGGCTTGAATGATGTCGCTAGGCCAGCACCGATGTCCTTGGCTGACTACCCTATCATTGCCATGGTGACCGTATAAATGATGGACAACTCAGTACCAGGAGTCTCCTGTTGGCTAAATATGAGTGAGAGAGAGAGAGAGAGGGTGGTCCATCACTTTACTGTAAGCAGAAGGAAGCTGAGATGAATGATGATACCTGCCTTGTGGGAATGACTCAGCTTTAGGCAATACTCATACAGCAGAGAGAGATGATCCCATGTTCACACCATCACCAATATCACGACTTGGCCATCACTAAACATTCCCCCTTTCTTTAATGTTTGTTTATTTTATTATTTAGTTAGTCACGAACACTCACGATTTTCTACATGACTGAATTCTAGTTCAAATGTTCTTTTATAGTTCTCCAACAGGATACTAGTACTGCTTTTATCTTCATTCTGCTCTTTACTGGTTTACCTTGCTACAATAATATTTTTTACAAAGCATCAAATTAGAAGAATATCTATTTTTGGAAAAATGTTTCCTTTAACATGGTGCACTAATACCGAGAAGGTGAAACGTGTGCTGATTTGTTCAAATGTCTCCATCTCAGAGGTGGAGAATAGGCCATGAGGCCGCGGAGGGGATGTAGACGCAAAGCTCGACCACTAGGTGGCACTAAGTGTTCGCTCCATGGGAAGTCTGGCCTGAACCATAGCCATTCAGAGCCCAGTTTCATGTCGTATTTGCATGATGTGTGTAGTAGATTTCATGCCCAGTGTTTGTTACCAGCAGGGAGTCATTATGTGGGTCTGGATATCAGACTGAGAGGATTTATTGTATGACAATATTACTCTCATGGTGATGGATATTATGTTGAATTAGGCAGTGTAGTATTGTGTATGGCAGTGTTGACATTTATTCCTTCAGCAGACAGAGGCAGAACGTAATCCAAGCATAGAGCAGTTGATGGTTAAAGGACTTGATTCAGAAGCCCATTTCCTGATCAACTACCACTGTCCCGTATTGAGTAGCTGGTGAAAGACAAATTGAGAACTACCTGAATCAAAATTTGGTTAAAAATAAACTGGAATGGGATGTAACCATCTATTTTCAGATTAACAGTCGGTTGTAAAACAGACATGGGCACTGAAAGACAAATTAGAAAATGTCCGTCACTGGCAGTTGGTGTTTTTCATCAGATCCTTTCGTCTTATCTTTTGTAATATATTTAATTTCGCTTTAATTATTCCAGCAATTTAAACCAGAGCGTTGATCACAATCATTTTGTATTGTTTGTATTGTCAGTTGATGGTGAAGTTATGAAATCAGTTTGTCCTGAACATTTTGGCAGCCTGGCTACATGCAGAGAGATGACTCACTGAGAATGTGATGGATTTAGAGAAGACGCCGAGAGTTGGCAGTGATTGGTGGGTGACAATATTCAGTTTTATATTCGAGTTTCCAATCACGAGTGCATAATCGTTGTTATTTTCTTTTACGGCTGTAAAGTTTATTCTTTATAAAGTGCTTGATTTAGATGTCATTTCTCCTGATGTGTCCTTGTCCTCCGTCTTGTGTGTCTATGACTCCTAACAGTGTGTGTAATATGAAGTTGTGCAAAAAAACACGGGAGAAACGAAACCTCTGCCTTTGTGTGCTGGAGTCTTAGTCCAAGCGTAACAGTTTATAAGAGGCAGTTTAATGGAAAGAATTGAAACTTGTACGTGTGAATAGTAAGATTGTGACCTCGTTACTGGTGCAGGGTTTAAACCCTGACTACGGTGAGGTCATCGTTACAGAAAGGGCAGGTAAAATGTTGCACTTTGCTTCTAATCAGTAAGGATTTTGTCCTGGTATGTTAATCTGCCTGTGTACTGTGAAGTAGGCATGTGCCGATCAATATTGTTGCGAGGGCACTTTAAATAATTATTAAATATTGTCAGGAGTAATATTGAAGCCTTTTTAAGCAGCATTTGCTGTCTTGTGATAAAGTTTCCTTTGTGGTTAAGATGCAAAAGTATTTAGACAGAGTGACCGCAAAAGGTTTTTGGACACAGACTGACAGAAGTAGCAGTGACACCATGTAATTATTATAGATAGTGTTACATTTGCAGAATATCTGATTTGTGCAGAATAATTGTCAATTTAATGAAGTTACTGTACTGGCTTCTGAAGTTTGGAAAATTCAAGGAATTTAGACAAAATATCTATAGAATATATACAATGCTGCAGTAAATCGACCTGATTCAGGCTGCATGCGTTGCATAGGAGTAATATACAGGGGATATAAAAAGTCTACACACACCTGTTAAAATTGCTGGGTTTTGGGATGTATAAAAAAAAAAATTTCACCAAAATAAATCATGTGATATAGCATCCAACAAAATTCAAGTAAAGAACGAATAGAAACTTTTTTTTTTCCAAGGGAAAATTTAGGCAAAAGTCAAAAAACGTGTAATAACCTGGTTACATAAGTATACACACCCTTTTAAAATGTCTGTGCTCAGTATTAACCAATCACATTCATTAATCTGATGTTGAAAATTCTATTTCATACACGTCATTAATAACGATTCTGATTAACCCCAAATAAAGATCAGCTGTTTCTGTAGGACTTTCTTGACATCTTGTTTCATCCGACCGCTGAAGCCATGGTCCACAAAGAGTTTCAAAAAGCATGTACGAGATCTCATTGTAGAAAGGTATCGATCAGGAGAGGGGTAAAAAGAATTCCCAAACATCAGATGTACCATGGAATCGACAAGTAGAGAACATGGGGTACCACAGAGACATTACCCAGAACAGGATGTCTCGCAGAAATAGATGAAAAGACTAGACAAAAACTTACCAGGGAGTCTTCCCAGAGACTTACAGCAACATTAAAAGGGCTGCAGGAATATCTGGCAGGTACTGGTTACGCCCTGCATGTGACAGCAATGTCGCTTATTCTTCAGATGTCTGGGCTGTGGAATGATTTGAAGAGGGCTGTGC